>NC_086060.1:8792878-9095909 GCF_947568885.1 Cydia strobilella
ATTCGCATTTCAGCGATTATCTTCATCTTTTATTGTTAGAATAATATTTAAATCGTTGCGCCATACTGAGGAGCGATGAAATAGTTGATTTTCAACAGTGTTGCAATTGTTTATTCCATACGATGTTTGTTTCAATCGGAATCGGAATACGCAGTGATCCATTTCGAGATTATCGAGCTATTTACACTATTCGACGGCATATAAACAAAGTCAGTCAGGGCCACTCGGGGCAAATGAACACATAATGATCAACTGCACACTGCATGTTATTGTGATAAATTGCTCATTTTATCTATCTATTTAACTAGATTAAGTTATAAAATTTAACATGTGTCAACAACCCTATTGTAATGACTGGCATCGGAATTCTAGATACTGGCCCACTAAGATGGGCCACCGTGTAGAGAGGGTAGTGGTGTCGGATGGCTTATGGCGCGGCGTGTCGTTTTTTCGCCCGCACATCAAAGGTCAGCGCCAGCGCCAGTACGCATCTACACGTGGCCCATTTCACAGTGGTGTTCGACCGCGGTCGAGTGTGGACGTTCGTGCTTTGTACGTTTACGATTTTTTTTGCTTAAAAAGATGACTACGTGGCCTCATCATGAAGTAATGAAGTTTGTAGAACTATATCTTGTACTTAGTTGCATTTTTCAATTATCGCATGGCCATCTCGCTGGTCCAGCGCTGGGCCACCGTGTACAGGAGCCATTAAGTTAAGGACTTATAAGACCGTCTCAGCTAACTCTGCAACGACTTTGCTGTGATAAAGTGTGATACTATACCTAAACATCATGGGGTAGACCGAGGCGAATTGAACCACAGGGCAAATCGGATCAAGATGAAAAATCCATTGATGATATGAGCTTTCTCTTATATTATAGTCAAGATAAGAAATATTGTAAATATCAACAGATTTTTTAGGTCTACTTTTGATAAAAATACAGTAATGGTGGCATTTCCTTTCACACGTTGATGCTTGGACGGACAGTCGTATCCAATTCAATCTAAGCTAGGCGCATTTGCCCCTAAGCACTTGCTAGCTACATGTTTGATTTGAAGCTTCAGCCATTGACACACATTCAGAATATTAGGCTTCCATTTAACTGCCATATTAACCTACACACTATCTCCGGCTGGATAAAGCCCTAAGCCACACGCCAAAAAGATTTAAAAAGGCTTGTTAGAGCATAAAGTTAGTCTCTTTTACTTGCAAGAGAGGCTTTAGACAATAGTCAGATGTGAATTGACCGGAAAGTATGGTTCGCTCGGGTTTATTGCAGAAATTAAACACTATTAATTTGTTTTGTATAGGATTTATGTGCGTAAAAATTAGGGTAACAACTAAAGTTCAACGACAAGGTGGTCAGTATGAATATATTGTTTTTTATTTTCACAAAAGCGAACTCAAATAGATCTTTTAACTTAGTCCACCTTAGGTAAACGCGTACCGTAGTGCATGAGCGTTTGTAACTCATAGCGCCACTTGCACCATTCCACTAACCCGGCGTTAACCGGTTAAACCTGGAGTTACCATGGTTACCAGTACGTTTTGACACTGGGTTAACGGTTTAGGGAAGGTGGCCTAAAGCGGGCACCGTGCCCAAAGCGAATTACTTTCAAAAAAGTAAGTCGTTAGTTTCAAAAAAGAGCGCGGTGCCCGCGCACCTCGCGTCATGTCCGTGTCAGTCCGGGTCACCTGCGAGCACGCCATTATACGCTTTGTCGAAAAAATGTTAGCTGTTTATTGAAAAATATTGCAAGGTATGTTTCGTGTGTTCTCTCATTTGTTATGATTGCAATGACATTATCAATGCCTGTCAATTATTAATTACTTATCTGGCCGCAATACCATTGCATTAAACTCCACATTTCTCAATATTTTGAGGTTCGATTTTGATTGCATATTTTAAGTGTCAGAAAAGGCAAAGCGGGCAGGGTAATGCGGGCACTGCCACGGCAAGGCATAATGATTTTCCTCTGTGATTGCTGCTGAGAGATTAAAATAGATGGTTTGTTTTCTATAGTTATGGCTATCCCATTTCGGTACATTATGTGCGTGACCACTTTGCCCTAAGCGAGTGCCCACTTTAGCCCCCCCCCCTAGGGCATAGCGGGCAATCGTAGAGGTTTTATAAATTGTGTATAATTATTTTGTATTTTATTTTTCGAAAAATTAAGTCTTAATCCATCGAAAATGTTTATGCCTCGGACCCGGACCGTTCTGCTCTGCCGTGACTCATCGTAGTCGTTATAACAAATAGGGTGCGTGCCCACTATTAAGTTTATCTGTGCAGTGAATTGACCCAATCAGTTTATTGCCAACTGTTATTGTTTATTGATAACGATACTATGATATGATGCGAGAGATGAATGAGGCAATCGTTAAATCCAAACAAATTTGAGGAAAAAGGCTGAAATTAGTTGGTTCAAGCAGGTTCATGTAACTTGAGTAACTTGGCATGAACATTCACGTAACATATGTATTATATGTATACATCTCTGTGTCTGGTTGCAAACAATTGTTATGCAAAGGAAACAGAGCGAGTAGAAGTTTTGTAAGTATGTAAAACTTAGCGCCACTTGCACCATTCCACTAACCCGGGATAACCGGTTGAATCGGGAGTTACCATGGTTACCAGTACAATTTGACACTGGGTTAACGGTTTAACCGGTTAACCCCGGGTTAGTGGGATGGTGCAAGTGGCCCTTAGTCTCTTAAATTACCATCGGTAAACATCGGTGACCATTATCTTTCCAAAAACATAGATACATATAATCACGCCTATTTCCCGGAGGGGTAGGCAGAGACCACGGATTTCCACTTGCTACGATCCTGACATATCTCTTTCGCTTCCTTCACTTTCATAACATTCCTCATACACGCTCGCCGGTTTAGGGTGCTCTTGACCTGGCCTTTCTTCAGGATTTCCCCGATCTGATCAGAGAAAGTCCGCCGAGGTCTGCCCCTTCCAACTCCCGTTTCTACCTCTCCCTTATACACTCTCTTTGTCTTTCTCTCTTTCCAAAAATGTTTATATATATTATTTTATATTATTATATATTATCGTTAATTATGTTAACGATGGTATTTCCTCAGTTGGGCTGCTCCAGATTCGAGCGAGATGACATTTCCACATTTTCGTTTATCGACCGCGATGTTATAGACCGCGGGCCAGGAACAGATTTCCATGACCAATCGCCTCCCGGGCGAAAACTCGTAAAGTGGTTAACGGCTATGTATGATGAACCCTCGTGAACGTCAGCTACCGCTCCGTTGGTGGGTTGAGGAATGGCAGCAAATAAAGTCTATAAAAAAATTTAGTCATCGCCTCCCGCTTGATACTTTGTCAGATGATAGTTTAGATGCTATTGTTAATAAAACAAATCGTCAGCCGGTCGTATCGCGGTGGAAAGATCGTGTTACGCGTTTCGGTAGCTGCCATTCCTCAACCCACCAACGGAGCGTCAGCTGACGTTCACGAGGATTCATCATACATAGCCGTTAACCGCTATACAAGTTTTCGCCCGGGAGGCGATGACTGACGAAATTTGCGCCTGGCTCGCGGTCCATTATAAAACAAAGCCTGAAAGCCTTCGGGTGCAAATGTAAGTCGGTGGTTAGTGCCGCGTATTAATCTGTTCAACGGTTCGTGAAAGTGCCGAGTGAAGGGAAAGGACCGGGTTACGAGTGTTTTTCGCATAGTATATAGTTACGCTCTCATTTTGAAACGAGTAGCTAGTTTGCTCTGAAACTTTGTACTTACTTTGGATAAGGTATATCAGTAATTAGTTTATGTAGCTTCTGATATATATACCATATTTAAAGAAATACAGCGAATTAGTTTTTCATACAAAACTTGTTTTTGCTCTATTTCGTTTGTTTTATAAACTGGAGCTATATAAACTAATTACAGACCTAGATATACCTCATGTCATTATATGTGCAAAGTTTCCAATCCAACACGTAGTTTTAAAATGAGAACGAAACTACGTTTGTATGGGAAGATGAAATTCGGCCGAGCTTGCCAGGGACTCTTAATTGTGTCTAATGCGATGTTGACCTGGATATGAAAGTTAAAGATTGTTTTTAACATAGATCTAGATTTTCGGTCTGCCTGTACCCCGGATTGCACCATCTATGATGTTCCGTGGGTCCCATACTAAGTAACCATTTTGGCCCACCTTTCCGGAGAAAGATTGCGGGACGACTTGGACACATTCTACCCCTTTACTGGAAAAATGCCGATGACGGGGTCGAGTGGAGAAAACGAGGGGAAGCATATGCCCAGCAGTGGGACACCAAATTAGGCTAATAAAAAAAACTAGGTTTTAGAGCGACACTGCGTTTAAAGATAGTTGAAGTGTGCAAAAGGCAAGCCATCACGTAGCCTTTCGAAGATAGCATACACCAGAGAATTTGGGAAGGGTACCGCCGTGGCCGGGTGGCCTAGTGGTCGGGACGTTAGCCGCGTAAGCTGAAGACGAGGGTTCGATTCCCGTCTCGGCCACCGGTGAACTTGGTCACTTTTTCTTTAGAGTATGATATCTATTACAGTTTATAGTTACAACTTAACTATCAATTTTAAGGACCCCTACTTTTGAAAATTACAGAATACCTACAGAAAATCCGGCCAGTAACATTGATTTTTTCATTTGCGGTAGCAATGCAGTCGGCAGTCATTAATGTCATTAACGGATCTAACGTGATTAAACATTATTTTATCTTTTTTCCGACGTTTCAGCTAGGTTGCACTAGGTTGCGTGTAGTGCCATGTACAATAAACATTAAACAGAAACGGGTAGATACATTTATTTGTCTACCCCGAACATTTATATAAACTATGTCGGGTAGTTTAGTTTAGTGTTGTTTACCAAAAACCCAATTGACATTTTGCTGGAACGTCAGTGTTCCGTGACCACAGCTAGTGCAACCTAGCTGAAACGTCGGAAAAAAGGTAAAATAATGAAATTTTGTCGCGTTAGACCCGTTAATGACATTAATTATGTGTACAAAACGTGAAAGTTTAAAGGCAGTAATTTCTCTTTGCAATACTGCAACAGTAATACAGGTGTAGTTTGCATCCGAAAGGTACCTAATACCTTAAGAGCCCAAAAGCTCGCAACTTCCCTATTTTTTCAAACATTCCCTTATTCAATCATTCCGGTGACGCGAATGATAAATGATTCGCGGCTGTAATAGGCTGTCACGGGTAACAAATGATCAAACGGCTAAATGCAATATTATCATACTATTTCGCAGTAAAAAAGTGAGCACAAGGATGAAGAGATTTGTTGAGATATTTTTGATGTAAAACTGCTTTACGCGCGACTAGAGGGTAACTCAGTTTTTTTTTTCTGACGGAAGTAACGTTCTAGATAGGACACGCGTCAAAGTGCCAACATAGCGATAAACGTCATCGTCAAAGAAGTTTTACTTCAATCGCGCGTAAAGATTACACGCACACACTTTTTTTTATATTTTCATGTTGTAAGACTTGTTGTAGGTAGATCTTTGAAGTCACATATTTTTATCTAGATTTAGAAGATTAAAATATTCATTGCCGCAATACCAACTGCTATCTCTACCCATGTTAAGACCAACCAAGAGTGAAAGAGATGGCATTATGATCTGACTCGCCACTTAGTTTTGCGGCAAGTACAGTGTGGACTGTGGACTACATCGATATCAGAGAAAAAAGAAAAATGCAGGTGCCAATCACAAAAAATAATTTGTACTAGTTATCATATCGCCTCGCTCGCGCAAATACATGTACGGAGTAGTGCGAGCGGAATGCAAGATAACTGAATGACATCCTTAGATGCCAGTGTACGCTCCATAGACATCAGAGACATAGTATAGTAGTTATAGACATGAAACCGAGCGACCAGGGGTAAGAGAAAGACATATTCATGTATTGACAGTTACATTAAACTGGCAGCATAATCCTTTTTCTCTTTCACTCTTATAAATTTCGGTATTTCGCCATCGCTACCTTGCTATGATGCCATAACCCGACCATGCAAAAATGCCCGGTCGTTGATAAAGTCAAAGCATGGCACTATTTTCTGTTCTATTCTATACGCTCGAATAGGCCTGCATTGCTATATTAGTATTGTATACAATTGTTATGTAATAGAGTATTTTTCACTCGAGTACCGTGTTTAGGCCACGAAGCTTGCTGAATGCTTGCTAGTTATAGTAGCTAATATCATTGCAAATCAGCTATTACTCACATATAATTAGTTAAGAATAGCTTTTTAAGGTCATATTATATTAGGTTATTTTTATTTTTAGCGCTGAATATAATTTTGTATGAAAGAGCGAATACCTATGTTTGCAAACAATTGTTAAAAATAAATACTTGTGATTTTTTTAATAGTGAGATAGTTCAAAAGACAACGCACTTCTTATTCATTAAATAATAGAGCGTTGATATCTTTTGTTGCATCCTTTTGCGACACGTGATTGGTCGAATTCACTACAGTTGACTAAAGCGTTTCGTAAGAAGTCATTATAGTTGAGTCGGAAGCCCATAGGATGCGATTACAGTTTGGTATACAAAGTCTTAACCATTAAAGTCGACGAGTAGCACGAAAAGATTTTTATTAGAGTTCCGTACTCAAGGGGTAAAAACGGGACCCTATTACTAAGACTCCACAGTCCGTCTGTCTGTCCGTATGTCTGTCACTAGGCTGTATCTCATGAACCATGATAGCTAAACAGTTGAAATTTTATAGCCGCTATAACAACAAATACTTACTAAAAAGTACGGCACCCACGGTGGGCGAGTCCGACTTGCACTTGTCCGGTTTTATAGTTGGAATGACGTGTCGCTCCTTGATGAATGAGTGTGTAGCATATGTGCTACGCATACGCGTTACTATGTGCTACGGCGTAGTAAATATTACCATACGACGAATTCATGTTCAGATTTCTAAGATGCTCGTCTCAGATTTCAAAGTAGCCAAATAGTTCGGTACACCGTATATTTAGTATGATGTACCGAACTATTTTGCCACTTTGACTGCTACAGAGTATTTGACGCTGAGTGTACTATGATTAGGGATGAAAATTCCGGAAAAAAACAAATGTTCTTTTCGGGAATTTTACAAAATTTCGTTTTTTTTTCGGTTTTTTTCCAGTTCTATTCAGGAAAATTAAATACACACAATGCCACTGATGAGTGATGACAGTGTCAATGCCATAAACAAACACATTAGACATACAACCTTAACTTACCTGTTTAAATTCCTAATTAAGTATATTGAAAATACATTGTTTTTTCGAAAGAAACTTGAAAAAAAAACGAGACGTTTTGAAATTTTCCCGAAATTTTCCCGGTTTTTTCAACGCTAACTATGATAGCAATTTGTGTGACTCCGTCCTTCCAAAAAAAATAAAATAGTTTGCAATTTTAATTTGGATTCGATGATAATTGCCACTATTGTAGCTCAGCTCTAGGGACCAACGCAGCTAAAGATATAATTCATTATATGAATGCGCCCTTTTTGAAAAAATCACATAAAACATGGCTTCCCTTTCAAAGTACATAGATTAATATTTATTACTGCTTCGCCTTGTATTTCAGCCGAACTGTGTTTATGAACCTTGTCAAAAGTTACGTGATATAATGCGCTGCATGAATAAACAAAAAAACAACGAAAACAAGCTGTGTATGAACATTTTGAGGTGTTCCGTTTAAAAAAAAAACATCACAAGGTTTTATAATATTTGCTTTTGCGGTTTTTTTGAAGTAAAACTTCTTTAGGCGCGACTAGACGGTAACTCAGATTTTATTTCTGACGGAAGTTTTCGCAACTGTACGTTGTTCGATACACTAGCATCGAAAAACGTGTATGTGAAGGGTTAGGTTATATGGATTTGGATACATTTTAGATCCCAGGCTGTGAGGATGCCCTGGAACCTAAACAGGTTTTACCTATTTATAAGTCTAATCCTGACTAAAGATAGGTCATTCATCAAACCTGTGAGTAAATATATTTGTATTTGAGCGAGTGTGTGCGTCTGATAGCTCCCGGCTGACGTATGTGCACTCCGTCTCGGAGGATCTCGAATTGTTGGAGGCGGTATTAAGTACTTCACGTTTTTACTTATCTTGACTAGAGTTACTTTTCAAACTGGTGCTACTTACTGTGGGTAGATATATATTATTATTACACTTGGCTTTGTGAGTTGAAGAACTCGCGAACCCCCGACATTAAAAAAAATTAATCGACAAAATTCAATATGACGACGAACATGTTCATAAAATTTGGTTCATTAAAGGTGGAGAAATGCGACTTGCAGAGACCTTTTGCCCAAGCTGAACAGGAGACGCTTCGCTCGTGCTTCACGTTCGCTCAGTCTATTACGAAAATGTATTACCCCGGCCACACACTCGACGAATGGTATGGGAAGTATGCAGGACAGTATGGCGGCCGATGACGAGTAGCGCGGCCACACTACGTCTCTGCCTACTTCCCTCGCTACTTCTCATGCCACCCGTCGATGTGGCCGGGGTAAGTTTACCCAGTGCTACAGCAGGGCAGTTTGGCGGCCGATGACGAGGAGCGCGGCCACACTACGTCTCTGCCTACTTCCCATGCCACCCGTCGACTATGTGTATGGTCCCGGGGTGTTGTCCTAGTGATAGACAAGGGCCCCCGTTGCCTTTTCCAGCCCTCCCGATGCTGTTGAGTCTGCCAGTTCGCAGTTTCTAGGTACAAGTAGGTAGATATTTAAATACATTCAGATAAGATAATTTGTGTTCCACTTCGTACGTTGTCATAATAGTAACAATCAATATGAAAACCGTTGAGGATCACAATATAACTGATAACGTGACTCACGTTACAACGGCCCGGGTCCGGTACAAAGTGGTATACAAATGAAATTCCATGTTCGTACATTTAAGTTTAACCCTTTCGTAGCTCGTAGCTACCCCTTGAAGTGACGCAAGCAGTCAATGGGGCAAGTTTATCGCCGTTGCCGTCGGAATAACTTGCTGAGCTATTCCTGCCAGCTGTTTAACCTAACACAAGTTCTTTGACACACATACAGGAATAGGATATTTGCATAGGCACTCATGTTCTCATATTTAGTCGTCCTTTTTGAGTCCTCGGTCGTCTTCGTCTACCTTACCTACCTACCTTATTTACCTACCGTAAAATGGGGTGAGTAGGCGCAAAACTGACATTCAAACCACGATAACATTTTATTTTTATATATGCAAACTGAATGGTGTATATAATAAGTGTTCCGGACGTTTGTATTTTAGTTTTTATTTTATTTTGTGTAGTTCCATTTCATAACTTTGACGATAAACAGACAATTCCACCTCACCCCGTAGTCCCTCGTAATTTCATACAAAGGTGATTTTGGAAGATAGTTGGATTGATTTTTTTTTATTATGAGTATTACTATAGCTCCATTTTAACTTGGAACACATTATTTTTGTAGCAGTCTTAAAATCCCATCTCACCCCCCTTTCATACCTTCTCTCCCCATTCATAACCCAACTCTCCCCGCGAACCCTACTCACCCCATTTTACGGTATCTCACGTTTTAACGCACTATCTTTGCCTTTTAGACGTACTTCTCTACAACAAATCTGCCAACTATTCAGGGCACCATTGATAGATGATTAGCATCGTTGTTTATTATAATAATCACCTGCTTACCTTTTTCTACGATCAAAGAACATCAGTTAGATGATCGATCATCGATGATTACCATTTGCGTTACTAGTTAGCTGGCTGCTGTTTGAAGCTCGCTTTTGTAGGGCATTTCGTTTGTATTAATGAAAATCAAATATCATTTTTTTTCAGGCAATTAGGCCCACAGATCGATATCTAATAAGCTAAAAATCGGGTCTATATTGTTTCCCATAAACTTTTAAGTCATAATGTATTGTTTGTCCGCATTTTCGTTAGTCATAATTTGATTTTTCTCAGAAACGCGTAACATTTCAGGATTGCCATAAAACAAACCTGATAACCTTACGAAAATCCTGAAAAGTTAACGGTTTTAGAATAATATGACATGACTGACAATCATTACATTATGACTAAGTATTTATGACTTTCAATAATTATGTCAAACAAAAGGACCCCCTAAAAATCATATTGGCGACACAGTTTTCTGTTCCGGTGTAGGATGCGGCGGACCCTTTCTGTCTGAAGTCCGCGCTCGCGATGGTTTCCAGCAGCGGCCGCGGAACGCGCACTTTCGACCGAGCTGAAGTGGACGTAATAGCGCGATCGCAGCTGGAATACTTTCAGCTCGTAACGGGTCTTCCTGTAAACGTATTGCATCACGTCAACACAATGCATTATTATGACTATACGAAAGCCCACAAATTTACAGATAATTTTTTCGTGAATATGTCCTTGGATACATATGAAGTCTTTTTGTGCTGAAAAAATATATCATTGGATGAATAAGAATGATCAGTTGAGCCTAGCCTAATCTTTATCCGCGATCGTTTGAGATGGACAAATCCAGGCTACTTAAAAACACTCATATCTCATACTGCTATGCAAAACTGAAACGCAGTAACTCAGTAAGAAATTCATCATTATTCCAACATTTTTTATTTGGTTGACAGGTTAAGATACGAGTTTTTTTACTAAGAAATGACGAAAGTAGGTTTCAATAACGGCAGCCGTCAGCACCCGCGTCAAACACGCTCTTTCATTTCGAATCACTTTCATAGTCATGCACGTAGGGATGATAGAACATTAAATTGTAAAATAACACGATTGCAAATAAATAATGTAGGTTTTTACTAGTAACTTTTTATTTTAACGAATGGCATCGACGTTTACAAATGGTTTGGTTCAGCCGGCCCTTAATCTGAAGGTCAAGGACGGTGGAATTTGCCATTTCCATGGCGAAAGTTTGGCTTTGGCTTTGGTTTGATATTATAACTTTCCTCCCTGGTGACAGCCCTAGTTGGGAAAGTATCCCTGATACGTAATGAAGGCATTATTTGAGCTCGCAGCTGTGCCTATTGATTCGATTTGTGAGTTGCCTAAGAGTTGAGCAAAGAAACGGTTGATTTTGTTTGTAAGGAAATGTTTGCTTTAGGCGCTGCTTCCTTCATTTGTACCCGTTTTTACTGATTGTTGACCGCATTAATATATTAAAATGATAGGTTAATAATTAAGCGCCATAACTTAGGTACAGTCAGCAACAGTAAGAGTCGCTACTCTTGCATCCGCTGATGAAATAAAAGAATGTACAGTCGCCATCAGATATATCAGAGCGGCCAAGGTGTTCGCAATATCTGAACACGCACTCTAACGCCTTGAAAATGAGGGCTATCGTTTTTTTGCTCACCAGTCGGCGCCTCTGTTGATGGTGGTCCAAAAGACTAAAGAACAGCTGTCAGTCATTGAAGTGACAAGTGACATTTGACATTTCGAACTTTGCGAAGACCACCATCTACACTATCGCCCCTAGCGGCGAATTCATACGCGTTAGCCCTCATAGAGGCGTGTTTAGATATTTGTGAGCGCCTTGACCGCTCCGATATATCTGATGGCAACTGTACCAGAAGAATCTGCCACCCTGGAATACTTTTCGAAATAGAGATGACTACAGTTTGTGTTTCATAGTATCTGTTCCATATATCACCGGAAAATCAGCGCTGGAAGTCGCCAGCAACATGCTGAGGTGAGACCATTTCGTGGCACTTTTTCTTTTTTATGTTTCTCTGTTTTTTATATAATTTTCTATTTGTGTTCTAACGAATAAATTATTTATATTCTATTCTATTATTTGTTTTAGATAATGTAGATACTTTTGACGCGTAATCTGATCCCCTAATTTTGGTACTGACTGTAATTCCTTACACCCAAAAAATACCTAAGTAAGTAACAGTCATTGAAAAATCAGGTTTTAATTTGGGATTTGCGATGCTAAAATAAAATACATCCACTTTAAAAAAAACTATCTAGTCTAATAGCAAAAAATAGTGGGTGGTGGTTACAGAAACTACTTAGCTCGATTTTAGTAGTACGGCCACTCCTTCACATCATTTAGCTTTCTGACAGAACCACAATAGAAATGACCACCATTTATCTATCACTTAACTAATCTATCACGCGACCTAACACTTCACAAACTCAGCTTTATCTCCTAATGTCTAAATATAAGAGTCATTTCAGCGTGACTTTTTGTTTCTCGGCTGTAGATAGAAATGTGTTCTGATGTTTCTAAATGTTACACGTGTTTAGTAAAACTTGTCCTTTAAGTTGACAGCTAGATTTATTATATATATTTTTTTTACTTTATTTAGAACACAAACAGTCACATATACAAATGGGTTTGAAGTACAAATGTACTTAACATACTTAAGAAAACAGACCTGGAGGTTCATTAGTAAGTACATAATGTTAACATACACACTAAACAGCAAAGATAAAAATTTTATTGATTTATTGTGGAATCATGACATAAATATGGCTGTTAGTGTAATTTTAATTACTCATGGATTTGGATTTACCAAAAGAAACAATGTGTTTTATCATGCAGAGACAATATGTCTTCAAAAACGATATTAATATGATTCGACGACCGGTCTGGCCTAGTGGGTAGTGACCCTGCCTATGAAGCCGATGGTCCTGGGTTCGAACAAAGATAGATATAACTTATTATATCCTCTTTGGTTCGAATCCCGGTAAGGACATTTATTTGGGTGATGAGCACAAATATTATACTATATTAAATACAGTTCCTGAGTCATGCGTGTTTTCTATGTATTTAAGTATTTGTATAAGTATTATATATATATCGTTGTCTGAGTACCCACAACACAAGCCTTCTTGAGCTTACCGCGGGACTTAGTCAATCTGTGTAAGAATGTCCTATAATATTTATTTATTTATATATATTATTTATTTATTTATTATTTATAAATAATTACAGGTCATCTTACACAAATCCACCTAGTCCCACAGTAAGCTCAATAAGGCTCGTGTTGTGGGTACTAGGCGATAATGTATATAGTTAATAGATACTATAGATAGATAAATACTTAAATACATAGAAAACATCCATAACTCAGAAACAAATATCTGCGATAAACACACGAATAAATGCCCATACGATTTTTTTTTTTAAATTTATTTACACAAAGGGTACATGCTTACAAACAAAATTTATGCATCGCCAAACTGTAACCAGTTTGTTGGCGATTGAAGCGCTCAATAACAAAATGGAATCATGCACCTGAACAAAATAATTAACAGCTTAGACAGTAATCCTTATATATAACATAAAAACTAACATGCACAAATACCTAATAAGTAAATAAATTTTCCCAATGTTCAATTTTCTAAAAGGTATGTTTTTAGTCTCTTTTTAAGGACCGGCATACTAAACCTAGATTTATCTCTCAACCACCCTATTTCGTTAAACAGCCTAGGCACTAAATATTTATTTAACCTTCTTCCATAATAGTTGACCGCTGGGGGCTGTATTAACTTCCCCTCTCGTACCCGTCTTGTGTTGTATTTATTAAATACTGGCCTTTTATGCTCATCTAAATAATAGTTTTCTAAAGCCATCAGGTATTTACTTTTCTTTTGTACGGGTAAAATTTTACATAGTGGGAATAACTCGCTATAATCCTTACACATATTTTTTATTTTACTGTCAACTAAATACTTAACTAATCTGGTTTGCAATTTTTCGACATCCTTTATATAAGTACTGAAGGTGCGACCGTACACACTTAAACCGTAACACATTTGAACCCGGGCTCTCCTGCATCGTCAGCAGGGTGACTACCGAATAGGCTATCCGTTAAAATATTTGTAATCCAATCCCTAACTAACTAACTAACATGGCTCAACGACCCAAAGAGGGTCTAGGCCTCCGAAACGAGAGCACTCCACTTTTCCCGATCCTGCGCCGTTTCCTGCCAATTATCTAGTCATACTTGTTATGGCCATTTTTTGCCCGGATGCTGCACTTCATGATAAAAGCAAGCCGCTTTGCACAGTGCTAGTAGGGACCAAACTGAGTGATTTGACCCGCAGCAGCGCAAGTTTCACCCCTTAGGAACAGAGATGGCGCCACTTCGTTAAAAAATATTTCAAAAAACTCTATAAGCTAAACCAATGAACCGATTTAAATGTTTAATATCTCAAATGAAAGCTCATTATATACATTACTTTTAAAAAAATACTCAAAAAATATATACTTATTACTTTCGACAAAAAACGGCATCTTAAGATTTTTTTATTTACTCGATTGATAGTTTTTACTTGGTTTCTCAAAAAAAAATTATGAAACATGAATAGCTTAATGCATGTATATATTAATGAATAAATAACAAGTATTATAAAAAAAACCCGACACCGATACCTCTCATACTTCACGAAATATAAAAGTTTGAATGTGAGTGTAAATTTCTTCAAAATATATTTCAAAAAATTCTACAAGCTTAACTATTTGACCGATTTCAATGTTTAATATCTCAAATAAAAGCTCATTATATACATTACTTATAAAAAAAAACTCATAAAACACATACTGAACCCTTTTGGCAAAAAATGGCATCTTAAGTTTTTTTTCTTACTTGATTCATAGTTTTTACTTGATTTCTTAAAAAAAATATTATGGAACATGAATAGTTTAATAAATATATATATAGTACTGAGTATATAAAAGTATTACAAAAAAACCCGACACCGATACCTTTCATTCTTCACGAAATATTTAAGTTCAATTATGCACGTTCTTACCTATACAAATAAATCCTTTAAAAGAAATCTTCAACCGCAGTAAGTGCACTGATTTTAATATGAAATGTGTCATATGAAAAGAAATCACCCAATTTATTTTAATAAATAAAAAAATTATAAATAAAAACTGAATAAAGTTTTTTCCTGGTGGTGAATTACAAAAAAATATATAACAAATCTAAAATTAGGAATTATTTTTATTTAAAGTGACTACATTTGTAAACAAAAAACTTAAATGTCCTCTTCGGGTTCATATTTCATATTTATTTATTGCAACCATGGTTTTATAGGTATTACAAATTCTTGGTAGTTCCACATGGACCCCGTGGGGGCATACCAATATTACATGCATACTTAGGATCTAATCTTAAATCTATGTGTATAATATAAAAGTAGGTCAATTTAGTAGTTTTTATACATATAAGCCGAATTGAATCAGATAATTTTTAGTGTATTAAATACAAAAATAAACGGGCAACTAATTATTATTAGGTGATGTCAAATTATATGGTTCACCGGTAGATGTAAAACTGAAAAAAAATAGTCGTTTTGAAGTACTCATACCATTCCAATACTACAAAATCACTGATCATACATGAACTGGTTGCTGTAGATTTCTGTTGAATTATTTTTGTGCCTAGTTGATAACCATTAAACCTATAATTTTGTGCCAGACCTATAATTAGTGGTCAGCATGCAAAATAACCCTGGATTGAAAATTACATTAACTTACTTTTGATTTGTACAGCCACATTTGCATGATTTACACTGGGCTGTGCATGGCCAGCTGACGCGACGACACCCACAATGCATAGTTTCGCAGCCAGATTTGCAGCCACAATGGTCCAAGAGGCTTAATTGAGACCAAATCGCTGTACCTGCCGACCATTCCGGAGTCCAACTCTCTTTTTCCGCAGTCCATCCCCGAAACCACTAGATGTACATGGTATGGAAACTTCTGGTTTCAGAGCGTTTCCCCATATATGGCCCTCTTGGTAAGCTGCTCGAAGTGCATGTTTATAGAGAGCAGCTGATGTAGGTGGCAGGGTTGGCAGGTTCTAATTTCTCGGCCAAATCAGATTTGTTCCCTGAACGACGCCCTCCATTTACTGACAACGAAGGTGGACAAATTTGGTTTTCGTACTGGAAGAATTCGTTCAGATCAAGCTGCCTTTCTCTGGCCACTATAAAATGACGGGAAAATAGGAGTATGTCAACTTTTAAGTTTTTGATTTTGTCAGTTGTCAGGTGTGTAACTACATATTTTAATTTTAGTATAAAGTTACCCTAGATTTGTGTTATTGTTTGGCCAAACGGAACACATAAACGTAAATGAAGTTCACAAATATTTGTTTGTTAAAAAAAACAAGCTTGTGACAAGCCTGCCACCTACATCAGCTGCTCTCTATAAACATGCACTTCGAGCGGCTTACCAAGCGGGCCATATATGGGGAAACGCTATGAAACCAGAAGTTTCCATACCATGTCCATCTTCTTGGGGATGGACTGAGGAAAAAGAGAGTTGGACTCCGGAATGGTCGGCAGTTACAGCGATTTGGTCGCAATTAAGCCTCTTGGACCATTGTGGCTGCAAATCTGGCTGCGAAACTATGCGTTGTGAGTGTCGTCGCGTCAGCTTACCATGCACAGCCCAGTGTAAATCATGCAAAGGTGGCTGTACAAATCAAAAGTAAGTTAATGTAATTTTCAATCCAGAGTTATTTTGCATGCTGACCACTGATTATAGGTCTGGCACAAAATTATAGGTTTAATGGTAATCAACTAGGCACAAAAATAATTCAACAGTAAATCTACAGGCACAAAAATTATCCAACAGTAATCTATAGCAACCAGTTCATGTATGATCGGTGATTTTGTAGTATTGAAATGGTACGAGTACTTCTCAAAACGACTTTTTTTTTCAGTTCTACATCTACCGGTGAACCCGAAGAGGACATTTAAGTTTTTTGTTTACAAATGTAGTCACTTTAAATAAAAATAATTCCTAATTTTAGATTTGTTATATTTTTTTGTAATTCAGCACCAGGAAAAAACTTTATTCAGTTTTTATTTATTAATTTTTTTATTTATTAAAATAAATTGGGTGATTTCTTTTCATATGACATATTTCATATTGAAATCAGTGGACTTACTGCGGTTAAAGATTTCTTTTAAAGAATTTATTTGTAAGAACGTGCATAATTGAACTTAAATATTTCGCGAAGAATGAAAGGTATCGGTGTCGGGTTTTTTTGTAATACTTTTATATACTCAGTACTATATATATATATATTTATTAAACTATTCATGTTCCATAATTTTTTTTTATGAAATCTAGTAAAAACTATCAATCGAGTAAGAAAAAAAACTTAAGATGCCGTTTTTTGCCAAAAGTATTCAGTATATGTTTTTTGAATATTTTTTTATAAGTAGTATATATGATGATCTTTTATTTGAGATATTAAACATTAAAATCGGTCGAATAGTTTAGCTTGTAGAATTATTTGGAATATATCTTGAAGAAATTTACACTCACATTCAAACTTTAATATTTCGGGAAGTATGAGAGATATCGGTGTCGGGTTTTTTTTATAATACTTGTTATTTATTCAGTAATATATACATGCATTAAACTATTCATATTCCATACAATTTTTTGAGAAATCAAGTAAAAATTATCACTCGAGTAAAAAAACAAACTTAAAATTCCCGTTTTTATCAAAAGTATTGAGTATATATTTTCTGAGTATTTTTTTAAAAGTAATGTATATAATGCGCTTTCATTTGAGATACTAAACATTTAAATCGGTTCATTGGTTTAGCTTGTAGAATTTTTTGAAATATTTTTTAAAGAAGTGGCGCCATCTCTATTCCTAAGGGGTGAAACTGCCGCTGCTGCAGGTCAAATCGCTCAGTTTGGTCCCTACTATCACTGTGCAGGCGGCTTGCTTTTATCATGAAGTGCAGCATTTTGTTCATAACAAGTATGACTAATCGGCTTGAAGCTGTCTCAGATCCGCTTCTACACCGTCTCCCCAGCGGTCTGGGCAGACCTACCGGGTGGCCACCAGCAGTCGGTCTTCCCAAGTACGCCCTTTTCCGTAATCCAATCCCCATGAATCGAAATACAATCCATACTAATATTATAAATGCCAAAGTCTGTCTGTCTGTCTGTCTGTGTGTTACCTCTTCGCGCTTAAACCGCTGAACCGATTTAGTTGAAATTTGGTATACAGATAGTATGAGTCCATGGGAAGGACATAGGATACTTTTTATCCCAGAACTCACCCCTCAAGGAGGTGAAAAGGGGGTGGAAATTTGTATGGGGAATCAATAACCGCTGAACCGATTTAGATGAAACTTGGTATGGGGATAGTATGAGCTGTGGGAAAGGATATAGAATAACTTTTATCCCCGAAATCATCCCTTAAGGGTGTAAAAAATGGGGTGGAAATGTATAGTGTGGACCAATTTGGGGGTGAAAAAGGGTGGATTAAAAAGCAGATTTGTTTAAGAATTAAGGTACCCAAATTACTAATTCCACGCAGACGAAGTCGCGGGCAAAAGCTAGTATGTATATATTCGCGACTTTGTATGACATTATTATTGAGTCATAAATGTCATAATTCTTAAAACCGTTAGTTTCAGGATTTTCGTAAGGTTATCATATAGATAGGTTAGGTTAGGTGTGTTTTATGGCAATCCTGAAAAGTTACGCGTTTTTGAGAAAAACCAAATTATAACTAAAGAAAATGCGGACGAAGGACATTATGACTTAAAACTTTATGGGAATCAATAGATACCCCCAAATCTTTAAGCTAAGATAGGTGGCTATACAGGCATAAATTCATGGTTTTTGTAATATAGAAAAAATACATACTTTAACCATGTTACGACTTGTTACTCTAACTGGTCGAATATTTCCCCAGTTTTAACATAACAAGAAGTACATACAGCAAGAAAATGAAGTGTGAGTGTGACGAATTCACGACTATGTTTTCGCGCCGCGCTTGTTTTCACCTGTTTCTAGAAAGATTAAGCGGCAGATTATCCGGCTGTAACCTTTATGGCATTTTTATGACGGGCTTATTCTTGAGGGACGAATCTTATTAAGCCTTATTTACGAAAACGTATGGGTTTAACTCAATCGGAATTTACATGTACTTTTTTGTCCCAAATTTGGATTTCGTGTTTATTCCGACCAGAATGAGGAGGAACTCTTCAAACCTACCAATTTTTTATTAAATCTGGCATAAAATAAAATCGACAAATAAATAAAAAACCTGACGGACAAGTGCGAGTTGGACTCGCCCATCGAGGGTTCCGTACTTTTTAGTATTTGTTGTTATAGCGGCAACAGAACTACAACATCTGTGAAAACTTCAACTGTAGCTATCACGGTTCATGAGATACAGCCTGGTGACAGACAGACGGACAGACAGCGGAGACAGCGGAGTCTTAAGAGGCCCACTGACTATCAGTCCGCCGGACGATATAGGCCTGTCAGTTGTTCGGAACTGTCAAATTTTTGTTCTAACTGACAGGCCGATATCGTCCGGAGGTCTGATAGTCAGTGGGCCCCTTTAGTAATAGGGTCCCGTTTTTACACTTTGGGTGGGGAAATGTGGGGTGGGGAAAAAAAAATGGTCCTAAAACAATTGTTCATCTGAATAGCCCTGTGGATGAATAATTCAGCGAGTCGCGACTTCCCGCGAGAAACAGCCCAAATTATTTTGCGATCCCGATTGTACGGCGTTTTTGCTAGCACGCGACGATTATACGTTTATTTTATATCGATTTGTCATAAGTTTAGTTTGCGTGCCAAGTCTTTTGAGACTAAAGTGCAAAGTCTTTTGGCATGAAAGTTGGTTTAGCATTTACTATATTTAGTCTAGACAGTTAAAGCGATTGCTTGATTGGGGTGAAAAAAGGCTAACATACTATTAAACGAGCAACTACACCAGCAGCAGCAGAGCAGATATAAGAGACGACAGGAAATAAGTTTTTAACGTAAAATTTTGGATACAAGATTTTATCGTAAAAGTATATTGAACTTTTCTACTTACCCTTCTACATACATAGACATAGACATATATGTAAGTATATAAAACTTGAACTCAATCAACTTCGCAATAAATGATTCTAATTTGAGAGCGTTTTCACATTGTCCGATCCGATATCGGATGTCGGAAGGAAGTAGAATGTAGGATATATGTTTCTCTGTATTTATTTATGCATTTAATAAATCATTATCACTAAAAAACGATAAACAAGGCGGATTTAATGCCAATGGCACTTTCCCGCAGCTGTTTTTGTCATAGGCGCCTTTCGACATCCGATATCAGCCGGGCTAGCACATGATTGCCGCGACAGTATCTCGCCACGAGATAGAATACCCGTCCCCCTTTAATTCATACAGTTAGTAAAAGACGGGTAGTCTATCTCGCGGCGAGATACTGTCGCGCCAATCATGTGCTAGGCCTACAGAAAGGCGCTTTCGATAAATTCAGACATGTTGGAGCCCCCGTCAGCAAGCTGGCTGACCTATAATATTTGTTTGTTTGCGTATGTGTAGGCATAATGCTTTTTGTAGTGTGCGTGACCGCTGTAGATGGCGCCCGGGCGCGCCGCCGCGGGCCGCGGCCTGACTACGCGGATGTAGGATCCTACATCCGATCCTACATACATCCTAAAACCCTCTTATACAAATTTTCACTCATCTTACACTCCTTTAGGGATGGTTTACGAGAAAAAAGGTAGCTTAAGTTTATCTTAATGTAGATTGTAAACTATGTTCCAAACTTTATACAAATCAGTTAAGCACTTTTTATTACAATTACGCAACAAACATTATTGTTTACTAGCTTCTGCCCTCGACTTCATTTGCGAGTCTTCCTCGGGCCTCAAATTATCTTTATACCAAATTTTATCTTAATCGGTTTAGCGGTTTAGGCGTTAAGAGGTAACCGACAGACAGACAGTTACTTTAGCATTTATAATATTAAGTAGGGATTAAGCAACAAACATACGAACTTTTACATTTTATTAGTGATATATATATAGTGAGACCAAGATAAGTGTGCAACAATTTTGATAGTACACGCAGTGCAAGTGTTATTTTAAACGACAAACTTCTATGAAATTGTGACGTATAAATAGCACTTGCACTGCTGTGCTATCAAAATCGTTGCAGACTTGTCTTGGTCTAACTCTAGTAGGATTACCCGAATCGTGTCCAGTAAATAATCTATGAATATGTAAATACCTTCCAAAGCCTCTAACACTTTATTCACTGTATATCAAAAACCATGGAACAGTTTGCAATAACCGGACTTCCATATTTTATCGTCAAAATTCCGATACAGCACCAAAAGAATCAATCCACAAACGACATTCCGTCTCTTTTACTCTTCAATAACATACGGATTGGATAGAAAGAGATAGCGTCGGAGTTTAGGGACGTTTTTGCGCTGGTTTTTCAGTTTTTCCTCATTTGAGCGAATTTATCAGCTTGCGAGTGAAATTTTATCCAATTTGTAGATGGACGTGGGTTAGATACGGTATTGAGATATGTGCGTACTAGGGAGACAAATAATCTAGGGTTGAAAGTAACAAATGGGACTTACTTATTTCGAGTAGTTGATAAAATGAAAGTTGCGTGCCTCAAACATTATTATTCTCTTGATTATTAATAATAATAATGAATCAATCATAATCAATAAATCAAGCTAGTCCCACAGTAAGCTCAAAAGGGCTTGTGTTGTGGAACTATGAAAATACGACTTTATTATTATTATATCTAGGATTATGAGCCAAAAATCGGTGGAATAAAAACGTCGACAGCAAGTGTGTTGAAATAGTTATTTACGATACAAGTGCGGAAAAGAGGAAATTCGAAACGAGTGGCGATAAATTAAAACACGACCGCAGGGAGTGTTTTAAATCGACACGAGTTGCGAATTACCTAATCGCACGTGCATCGTACAACGTTTTACAGTACATATGGCCCTTTAAACTTTCGACATATGCACGAAAAGTGCTCTTTACGCACTAGTGCGAAAAGTAGCACCATATGTACTGTAAAATAAAAATAAAACTTCTTAGCCAATATACTATATATTAAATAAAGAGGTTTACAATAGTGGCATGCTGGCAAAAGTTGTATGAATATTTAAAGTGAATAAAAAAAAAAAAAAAAACATTATATAGATTATAGATGACAGATAAATACTTAAATACATCTGTGTACACGCAAATAAATGACCTTACCAGGAATATTCTAATATAATATAGGTGGCTAACAAGCATTAGGCTAACTTGATGGCCTTGATGGCAATACAAATATATTTTAAATCGTCATTAATTTGTCATTCTTTAAATTGCAAGACCTATAAAATAGACATTAATACAGAATAAGTAAACAAAGGCAGACTGTTAAAAATTTCGCCAATAAATATGACATGCACCGGAAGAAACAATATGGGCCGTCTATGCCGGTAAAAGGCTATCGTTTGTTTGCGAAAATATCAGTGCTAAGGAAATAAGAAATAGGTACCTACCTATCTACAATAGGACGGTGACACTGCTATGATGACTAGAAACTACTATAAGCAGTCCAGAGATGATCAATTGCAATTGAAAATTTCACGAGATCAACCATTATAACTCTTGAACGTGCGGCGCGAAGCGATTGTTAATCGCAGTTACGCGATTGAAAGCGAGTAACAATTTTTATTATAATATATGTATATTGTTCAAGAAATTTGTTTTACTATAAGGAGTCTTCGGTTACCGCGATAGTTACTCATGTAATAAAACTATGAAAACGGATTATATCGCGTATATTGAATTTATAATACATCTCGACGTTTCGAACGGTCAACGGGTGACCACGAACGCTGTATTTTATAAGGACCGTTGTACGCCGTTTATTTTATAAGGACCTAGTTTTTATTTACCGCTCTAGTTAGTCGGCTACACTACCATATTAACAATGTTTAAAATGTATATATCCTATCTACCACAGTGCAGTATCTAACGCCATAAACCACGCCATTCATCCCGCTGTGGCAGCTTTACTGCAGGAACTGACAATAATAGCGCTAATGCGTTTGGTTGCTTCTCACACTGAATCTCACAAACTCATTTAAAAAGTAGTCTAAGTGGTATTCATACTCGATCTACGTTTTATCAATGTATACAACTATACAGTCTAATCACAATGCCTTCATCATCATCATCATCATCATGTCAGCCGATACACGTCCACTGCTAGACATAGGCCTCCCCAAGGCTCGCCACACACACAATAACAATGCCTTGCTTGTGTAAAAACTAATGCAAAAACTATCGTAACTACGAAGTTTTAAAATAAGAAGGCGTTCAGACCCCATGCATAGTTTGGTTGCAATATGCAATATTCGCAACGAGGCGGGAGTCATTTTGATGACGTCATTCCGCTGAAGTAGATGGCCGCCCGCTGTCTCCCGGCAGTTTTGCTGACCTAATACCATGCTAAACGACATGCTAAAAATTGGTCGGTTTCCGGATCTGAACTATATTCCCATAAGGGAGAGGACTACCAGGCATTTACAGCCGATAAAGCTCTATGATGATGAGATTTTTTTATACAACAATTATAGATAGTTTCCAGTTGTTAACACCTTTTTTTTATACTACGTCGGTGGCAAACAAGCATACGGCCCGCCTGATGTTAAGCAGTCTCCGTAGCATATGTACGCCTGCAACTCCAGAGGAGTTACATGCGCGTTGCCGACCCTAACACTCCTCTCCCTCGAGCTCTGGCAACCTTACTCACCGGCAGGAACACAACACTATTAGTAGGGTCTAGTGTTATTTGGCTGCGGTTTTCTGTAAGGTGGAGGTACCTCCCCAGTTGGGCTCTGCTCTAGATCTGGAATGACATCCGCTGTCCTGTGCCCTACCACACAAAGCGAGATGTCATTCACAGTGCCCATACCTCTCTTTTGGACGTAGTTTAAGGACATACCCGGGTACAAGTCCTTGCTGTCACCTCTATTTCTAATGTCGTAAATTGTAAGATAAGTAGGATGACATGCACTGGACAGTGATGAGTAGGTACTCTGACTTCCACCTTATAAAGACTAATATTTCACAGCTTATCTATACGTCACCAAGTCCATTAATCATCGCTGCGGCGGACATCAAACGTCACCATCAAAAGGATATGTGGTTGACCGCTTCTCCATACAAACGTAGTCCCCATTTTCCTCCCTGGATCACAGTGCTTTTACATTATAGAAAATATTTTTACAATTTTTTATATAAATTTACTACAGCAATGTCCGTCGAGCTATGCGCAGTTAGTAATTAAAATTTAGTTTGGAATTTGTTCGTCTTTTCTTTTTTCTTCACTCTTATACATACTATAAAACAAATTCGCTTTCCGCTGTCTGCCCGTCCGTCTGTCCCTATGTATGCTTAGGTCTTTAAAACTACGCAACGGATATTGATGCGGTTTTTTAAATAGATAGAGTGATTCAAGAGGAAGGTTTATATGTATAATTTGTAAAGGTTTTGTGTAAATTAGTTGAACTATCCGTGCGAAGCCGGGGCGGGTCGCTAGTTTATAATAATCAAAAAATAGAAAAAAGTCAAACGAAGGGGCATTGTTGTACCTACACGTCAAATTGCGTAAAAATTACTTCCATAAAGTCAATATCCAGGGAGGAAAATGGGGACTACGTTTGTGTCGAGTAGCGCTCGCCCACTATCCTCTTAAGATATAAGATATACGAGATATAATATATAATATGGCGGCTGCGGAAATTGGGGACCGTGTCGTATTCGTTTTGAGAGAAAACACATCGTGTTTGAAATGTTCTTGATTACATCATATTGCATTAAAATATTATATTCCAAGGAGATATTTAAGATATTTTTGAACCATAGTTAGGAGCTTATGGTCTACAGTTGCGTGGTTTTACGGTACAAATTGTGTAAAATTTTTCTTAAGACTGATTATGGAATAGATTTTCCTAAGAACTAAAATACTAATATACATTAAGTAATTTTGATCACATTGAATACGAATTTGATTTTACACTTTCACAAGCGACGGTGAGGTGAAATTTTGTGTTTGTAATATTCAACCCCCGCGATAGTCAACCCCCATGACATGATTCTACTTAAAATATAACCAAAAACAAAATACTGTTCATCACAGCCTCACAGGCCTTTGCGTCTATTGCAGACGATTTATGCATTGCTGTTTAGACAACGGGTTTGGTGACTGTGGAGGCCGATGCGTGAGCGGCACGACCTCCCACATTTTTGGCCAATAAGTTCGAAAAAATTACTTTTTTAACACTTTCTTTCCGGATTGACACAAAGATTATTCAACTCAACGAACCCCGAAAGTGACAAAGAAAAAGTTAATTTCCTGTAGTAACTTCTGATTCGAAACATCTGCCCTACACACTCCGGTTCTATAAATATGGTGGCACGTCACAAATATTTCATTCATATAATTAGTCATAAACTAATGACAACAAGCTTATAGTAAGACATGTGTTATTTTCATTGCTTAGCAAGCATTCGCTTTAGGAGTAATGAGTGGTATACAGTACAGTCCGGGCCCGGGCCGAGGATTTCGATACCGTTCGTTCGTTCTTTCGTTTGTTCGACTTCAGTTATTATGACGGGTTATCGCTGATCACGTGATGCTTTCTAACGAAAATTTCTAGCGTGATCCTTTATGAATCTCAGTTTAACTTACCTATACTTAGGAACCTTCTCATACATTATATACGTCTGCATCTGACCAATGGATCAAGTAAATAAGCTTTGCCGGCCCCTAGTCTGGGACGCCGCGTGTGTCGATACTCTTGCGCCGTCCCAGGGACCTCGAACAAGGCTGGGTCGGCCGCCGCAACTGCCGAGCACCTCAAACGGCGCAAATATGCAGCCATTGATTCTGGTTGCATGTTTGAGCCGTTTAGGGAGGAGATCCTCGGGCCTTGGGGACCTGGAGCACAAGGTATTTAGGGGAGCTAGCGAAGCGTCTCACCATAGAGTAACTTATACTAGAGCGGTACTGTCATAGTAAATTTTGTAACCCCAGTAAATTCACTGCCATCTGTCGACACACGTTAAAACTAAAAATAAATATTTATAAAAATACGATAAAATGTATTTAAATATGGATAAATGATTTTTTTTATTTGCATTAATTATTTTTATGATTTTGACCCATGTTCTTTCACTGATATGCGTTAAAATTGTTAAATAACAAACGAAACCGTCAACGCCATCTATACGACAGTAAGCCAAAGCTAGTAGCGCCCTCTGAACGAGAATAAAATTATCTTGATTTTCGAGGCACGTTTTTTCCTTAGACTGTATATATCTATTACGGAGTTATATCTATCTTTGGTCTCACTGATGCTATATGTATACGGGTGACCAGGGTTGGGTACTTCCTTACCCAGCGAATTGGCATCGCCATTCAGCGCGGCAATGCCACCAGCCTTCTGGGCACCCTACCGAGCTAGCTCCCATTTTTTACTTGTATATATTTGGTAGATATTTTAAGTTAATTTAATTTAGTATTATTTCTGTTTTTATATTTTTATGTTTGTTCAAAAATAAATAAAACATTATTGAGAAATTCCAATAATTTTACATTGCAGATTCAACTACACTAAACTTTGTAGCCTTTGTACATTCAAATAAGTGTTCCGTTTGTCAAAACAAAGTTTTGCACGGAACACTAAAAATAATAATTTATTTCTGCGCCAATTCGTAGGACAAGGTTGTCACAGTCGTATTTGTACATAAAAGCCGCTAGGTTCTCATATTATTGGCACTGTGACAAGGTACGAAGTGGCAAAGAAATCAAATTCATTGACCGTACCAATATATAAGAGCGAAAGATCGCTGCAAGTTTAGTGACGTCTATATTGTTTTCATTTCTTTTGTCTCACATTTTACACTGGATTTCTGAGGCGAGTTTTCTTTAAACCATCGGAAGTAAACAAAAATCTAAAATAAAATTAAAAGCTTGAAAATAAAACTGAACATGATGTAGATGTGGTAGGTAGACTTGCCTTAATGCTGTTGTCAAGCGTGCCGGTAAGCGGGTGCAAATGCGGATGTAAATAACAAGCACTAAGCGTCGTTTTATACACACCAATTTATTGTCTATTAATACAGCACACGGAAGAAACAGTTAGCACAATACACATCAGTGGCGCCAGAATTCCTTTTAATTGTAGAACATGATAAAATGACACATCAAACATTAAATGACACAGACTTTATGTACAAGTTATAAGAGCTTATTTAATTGATTACTTCGTGAAACTTTCACGTTGAGTAAGAGTTGATCAGGTTTGTTTTGAGGATCAAATATCTGTATGGGACCCATTGTCTTAAAACAATTAAGAAGTCACAAATGATGGTCAAAGTCTGGCACCCGCACTTTACTGACGAAACGCTTCTAACTAAATGGCAATATATCGTGACGTCACCATGTAATGTCGCTATTGCTTAGAAGCCGTTTCGATATATTTATGGAAAACAAGGAAATTGCGATTTTGTCGGTGAAACAATTTTTTTTAAATAAAATGTAAGGAATCGAATGATTCCATATTTTTTTCTTACTTGGAAATAAATAAATACATTTTTTGAAACATTTAAACTTATTATTTCCATATTCCAAAGGATGCCATGAGGCTGGAATGTTGAATTTCACTCAAATCAAATTTCAGATTACGTATAGGTAGGTATAGATTAAAATATTATAGGTATTGAATGTGCACATGTTGTAATTTTTCTGTTCTCCGTGCGGAAAGCGTCAACTTTCGCCACGCCGCGCCGCCGCGCTAAACTAAGTTGCCACTTTCAAAATAATCGCTCCGAAATAAAAAAAATATGCATCCGCCACCCTCTTACTTTTGACCCAAAATATATGAACAATATCGTAAAAAAAAAAGTTTAATAAATACTTTCAATGAAAACTATAGTCACAGAATAACTAATAGTACTACCGTACAGAAAATTAACTCCTTTACAAAAGTCAGATTTAGGTATAAAATTATACCTATAGTCACAGCATAACTAATATAGTGAACGTGATTCGTTAAGTCGTATTTGAGTTATCGCGAAAAGCCTTCCCTTTTTAGTAAAAAGACGTACAAAGCACTCCGAAGGTACTCCATTTTGCTTGTAATGTCCATGGTACTTGCTAATAGCCCTCGTTCAACCTAATTGTGACTGAAGGGTAACTACGGAACCCTACACTGAGCGTGGCCCAACATGCGGTTTTTATTTATTACTTCGGATTTATCTCAAATTTTACAACTATTACATACACAATTTGGGAACAAATCAAATTATTTATTTTATTAAATATTTTGGTTTGTGTTGTGAGAAATTGTGACGAGTTCCGCGATGGCGGGGTGGCCATAAAGACGCCGGTTCGAATCCGGCCTTCACCACTGGAGGGCTTCGTCATTTTTTCTTTAATATATGACATCTATTTCAGTTTATAACTATTACATTACATAACTACGACTGTACGACATGACATAACACACATCTAAGTACTTAAAGTTCCATTCACAGAATCGCCACTTGCCAAACAACTGTTGTAGCCATCAACTGATAAAATGCTGATATTGATACTCGTACAAGTCGTACATCTACACCCATAACAGAATAACATACTCGTAAGTTGATGTGAATGTTTACGCTACTTTGAATCTTAGGTTTCAAGTGTTTAACAGTAAAATCGCGTGTAGAATAACTTGGACATAAGTCGATTTGGGTCTGAGGTGTAAAGAAACGGTCGTCCGTCGTCCATCATGTTTCTGAATTCACTGTAAGCGGGGCATCGGTTTTATTTGCTAAGCTTTGTATCGTGATATTATGTGACATAAAGATATAAGTACTATGAGTTAAAGAGTCCTTTTCAGAAGATGATAAATAGGTACTGAAGCCATGGGGGTTATTTGTCGCCCAAATTCCTACCGTGTGGATTATATTTCACACGATATCTACCTATAGGTACAAAATAAAAAGTGTTAAAGGCCTAGGCCAGCGCCCGGGGCTGGAATCGAGCCTCTGATGTCTTCAGAATTTGCTACTGAAATTATCAGGCCAATCCGAACGCACACTGACATCAAAATGATGTTTGAATCATGTTATTTAGTTATCGTGCATTTTGCTCGTACTTGTTCGTACATGTATTGGCGCGGGCGATACACACGATAATTAAATAAAATGATACAATTATCATTCTGATGTGATTCTGACAGTCGAACTGGTATGTATGACACGAATGCTGATCCGCACACCGCGCACACCGCGAACGCCGCGCACGCCTCGCACGCCGCGCACGCCGCGCACGCCGCGCAGGCACGCACGGTGCGAGACAGCGCAGTGCACCTGAATACTCGTAGCATGTATGTAATCCATGTGAAGACCTCCTAAATCCTTATTTTATTTGTTTAATTTCAAACAAACATTACCTAACTCCAGCTTAAAATATTTCAACTACAATTCGTCACCACTAATGTTCCATAGATGCCGGAAACCTCACCTGATAGGCCATCTTCCAACACTTTCCGCTTTAAAAATATTACGAAACCTCTATATATTATCCAAATCACCTGCAAAACAATATGGCTGCCAGTTTATAATTACGAATGAGCTAATCTTAATGCTAATTGTGAATAATGTTTATGAAGAGGATATAAATCTAGTTTTAATGGGTTCTACGGACTGGGATAAATAGAATTAGGTCTATGGTTGAGCAATCGTAATATATCGGCTAACATAAGGAGCAATGTACTTATTAATGTGATGTTCTGTTTTTGATTACCTACGTACTTCTTTTGTAAAAAACCTGCATTTGCCCGTAATGTAAAGCGAGGTTTAGACTAGTAAGAACTTGCATGCAATGTTCGTTACATTGCGGTATCTTATCAACCTTTTGAATACAGTTTACTTTAGTAGTCGGCAATGTAACTTAAATTGCATGCAAGTTCTTGCTAGTCTAAACCTCGCTTAAAATGTAACGCCTGTCAAGTGTTAACACAGTAAATTGTAAATTTTTGTATTACTACCTACAATAGGTTTCTCATTTCTAAAGGATCTTTTCTCCTTTGCAGTCAAAACTGGTAACTCATGGCATTAAGTTCACCTTTTGGACATTAAGTTTTTTTGTACAAGATAATTTAAATTAATTAATGAATAAAAGTTCAACAATCGTTCGTGGATCGTGGCACCGCTGCTGGAGATGCAAGCATCCATAACTTACGATTTTCGCATAACATTCGCAGTGGGAAAATTCGTAAATAGGCTAAAGCCACTAGATTTATCTACAAAACTGCCAGAAGCATAATCCACACTATGACACTTTCTAGCACCTGAGCTCACCTAAATAAAACCGAAGTTGACGAGGCTTCACTGCATTTGCAATTCAAATTCCATCAACGGACCAGCGAAAACTACCTCCAAACTAGAAACTGTTATCTCTCTCACTCTGTACTTTGAGACTGAGGAGGGAGTGAGACGGGGGTAAAGTTTAGAATTTCGTTTGCCGGAGTGGTTAGGATTCAGTTAACACTGGCAAATCTTTTTACCACAATGGTGGTGTGCGTTGGTGTAGCTGAGTCGGGAATTTTAATAAGTATGTCGGCTTAGTGCCGTTGTCAGGGTCTTTGGGTTGCTCAAGATCCGACATGTGGACGTGTAAGACGACTATTTTAGCAGCAGTAAGTAAAACAATGGAACACTTTTAATATGCGGTATATTGATCAAAACAAATTACACATTAATCACTTTCGATAATTAACAACAACAATTTACTAGGAATATTCTAAGTCAATCACTAGAGGCACAACGATCCGTCGGAGGTCCGCAACAGAATGCCGGCGCGGGCGCAGTGGACCGGTTTTTATGCCTTCCCACTGCTTGTTGCCCCACCGCTCCGAAGTTCCGTTAGGTGGCGCCATCTGGTCTGAAGCGCACCTTGGCCTCAATTTAGTCAATAGAACGTCTTATTTCATTTTGCCGACACGGCCTTCCTGACTTTCGCACGTCCTCGGGCGCCTAATCTGTAAACATTTACCATAAATTTCACTTAAATCTTAATCATAATTAAATTTATCATCACTTTGACTACAAATCAATTCATCAGACTTATGTCACTCCAACGGATTTCGTCCTGCACTTGTTACAGCTCTGCGCCTCTATCTGGGGGCCGACACTCGTATAGAGTGAGGCAAGCCAGAAGATTGCAGCCAGTCAACAAATATGCAGCTCACTCTCACACAAAATACTGCAGTCTCACATTCGGCTAGTCCCAGGGACTACCGGAATGTCTTCCATCTCATTATGCACCTCAACATCTACTACCATCGGACTATTCTCATTAGTGTCGCTTTCACTTGCCGACACGGTCTCATCCTCCGCAAAAATATCATCACACATAACCTCTGCCACTTCAGTCAGCCCTGCTCGCCCTTTAGGTACCTCTCGCAAGCTTTCATGGGGGTATTTATAGGTCCTACTTGAGCCATCAATGTTTTGCAGTTCATAGCGGTCATTTTCCAAAACACTAGTAATTTTAAAAGGCCCTTTAAACTTTCGATCTAGCTTAGTCTGGTTACGTTCGCAACACTTCAAGAACACAAAATCACCTTCACTAAATGGTTTTACCTGAGCTTTGCCCCTGTCAAATCTTTCTTTATCGGAATTAGCTGAAGAAAGAATATTATCAGCCGCGAGTTGCCTGTCTTCCTCCAAAGTATTCCTATTATTATCGTTAGCGTCTACATCGTGTATTATCTTTGCAATACCTAATGGTTGGCTCTTAATACCGAGCATAAGCTCGATGGGCGTAAAACCCGTTACGCGGCATCTTGTTGTATTTAAAACTAACTGAATTTCTTCAAGTTCATCCCTCCAGACACTATCATCATTATTTTCCACTATTGTTAAAAGATTTTTAAGAGTCTGCATAACTCTTTCTACCTGTCCATTTGCTCGACTAGCTCCGGTCGCAATGATGTGTAAATCTATGTGATTTTCGATGCAAAAGGCCCTAAACTCATTACTGACAAAGCAGCGCCCTTACTCTACAATGACTCGTTTTGGGGGTCCAAATAAACTTACGGCATATTCTAAAGTGTGAACTGCATTAGTGGAATCTAAATGTAGTGTGTGACGCAACAAAACGTATTTGGTAAATGCATCAATAGTCACGAAAACGTACTCTTTTCTTTGACTTTTACCGCTAAGTTTACCACTAATATCGATATGCACGGTATGCCAAGGAATAGACACTTTAGGGATTGGATGTAATTGAATTTGTTGCGCTCCAGAAGTTCCTTTACATGTTTTACATATTAGACAAGAGTCAACAAATCTTTTTACCGCCTTAGCCATTCCCTGAAACCAGTAACAGTCATACAGCTTATCCAATGTCTTTTCGTAACCAAGATGTTTGAGTTCTACGTGAATATGACTAATGAGTGACCAAACCAAGGAACGGGGTACCACGGGCAACCACGAACTACGTTTATTGCGCTGGATTTTCCTATACAATACTCCTTTCCTAACATCATAAGACTGTGCTACGTGTTGGGGAAGGTCACCGTTACTCCATTTCGAAACTATGTCAGAAATTTCGCTGTCACGTTGCTGCTCTACAGCTAGCCATCCATATTGCAACTCAACATTTTGGACAATTTTGTGTTTTAAGTCAGTATCGGAAGAGGAGGAGGTAGGGAGAGGATTTCTTGACAAGAAATCAGCATGTGACATGTGTCGACCTTCTCTATACTCTATGTCAAAATCATAACATTGTAAGATTGCCCACCACCTGTGGACACGTGGCGTCAGGTCTCGTTTTGAACTAGAGCTTTTCAGTGCATTACAGTCTGTACGTACTGTAAATCGACGCCCATACAAATAATGTCTGAAATTCTCTATAGCCCGAACTACAGCAAGGGTCTCGAGCTCATACGAATGGTAACGCGATTCGGCTTCAGTGGTACGGCGGCTAAAATAGGCCACCACGTGAGGGACTTTATTATGCCGCTGTATCAGGACTGCACCATAGCCAAGAGAGCTAGCATCCGTATGAAGCTCTATATCCTTATTGGGGTCGAAAATGGCCAATACAGGCTCCGAAGTCAAAATCTCTATAACTTTTTTGAAAACATCAGTATGCTGGTCTGTCCAATTGATTGTTCCCTTTTGTTGGACTAGCGGATATAAAGGTGCCATTAGTTGCGAAAATTTCGGTATGAATTGCCTAAAATAGGAAGCCAAACCGATAAATTGTCGAACTTGAGTAGCTGTACGAGGATGAGGGCTGTCTACTAAGGCCTGCACTTTATTCGGGTTAGGTCTGATTTCTCCCGATTGGATGACATAACCGAGGTAAGTAATTCGTGTCTTTAAAAAGCTACATTTTTTCATATTCAAAGAGAAACCAGCCTCAGTAAGAGCATTGAGAACACGATTTAATCTTTCCATCCCTTCAGCAATAGTTTGAGATGGTATTAAGACATCATCCATATAAATTTGTGCAAAATCGCAACCTTTGAGGGCTTTTTGAATACATCTTTGAAAAACGGAAGGCGCATTTCTGAGACCGAATGGCATGGCAACATATTCAAATTGTCCATCAGGGGTAACGAATGATGTTCGTTCTATGGATTCTTGTTCAATAGGGATACAGTGAAAACCAGAGGTCATGTCAAGTGAGGTGAAATAATTTGCACCATGTAACCGATCGATTTGGTCAGCTATTCTAGGAAGTGGGTAATTATCAGCACGAGTATTGGAATTTAGTTCCCTATAGTCGACTACCATACGATCACTACCATCTTTTTTCTTTACTAAAAGAATGGGGCTAGCAAAAGGCGAATTGCTTTCACGTATTATGCCTGCTTCCATTAGTTCAGATATTTTACTCCTAACAACCTGTCTTTCAGCAGCCGAAAGTCTGTATGGCCGTCTTTGTACGGTTTTGTTTTCATCTATCAATTCAATTTTCATAAAGCCAGTGTTCACTCTATTAGTGGGCACACCGTCGACAAAACTATCAGAAAATTTTGTTATCAATTCTAAAAGAGCAATTTGATCTGACCCAGTAACGTCAGTATCAATCTTTGACAAATCAACTTTTGGAAGTACATTACAGACTTGAGCAAATTTTGATTTAAATATTGTGAGCCCTGACTCGTCATCTATTTCAACACGTACCCCCATTTTAAGAATATCACGACCTATTAATACAGGTTCTACTAGGCTACTATCACTAACGACGTACAGCAATATCTCTAATGTCAACTGTTGCACGTTAACAACACAACGCAATTGCTCGTTACATATAACACCCTCACCTACGCCCTTCAAAAGAACTGTTTCGTGAAATGGTGTTCCTTTGATTTGTTGCGCAACGCTTCGTTTAACCATTGAAATTTCAGAACCGGAATCAAAAATAAAATGACAGTTAGTACCTGCTATATTCAGCTCACCAGTTACCGCTTCCTTGGAACATAGGTTAACTTCCTTGATCGTCACATTATCTTTCTTTCCTTTGATGGCTTGGCAGGTGGATGACAGGTGTCCAGGCTTGCCGCAGGTAAAACAGGTAACAGGGCGTTTTTCTTCCGGTCGAGAGGAGGGCTGCTTTGGAATCTGCGAACTGGTAGGTCGATTCAGATGACAGTTCACTATTTTGTGGCCAACTTCACCACATCGGTGACACGTGCCGCTAAAAGTGCGAGAATCAAAATACCGTGTTCGTTTATTATCGGTGCGTTGTTCAAAATCATCATGTTTCCTTTTTAGAAGAGATACACCTCGCAACACTCGGCACAAATGAGATTTTGCAGTGATAACGTGGGCATTTAGTTCGCGTCGAATATTCGGGTCAGTATTTGATAGAACCGATATGGCAAAGCCAGTAATCACATTCTCAGGTAAATCAAGATTAGGAATCTTTTCAATTAATTGCCATAGTCGTACAGCAGCATCAGCAGCAGTTTCTTTGTTATTTATTTGGAATTTAATAATACTATCAAAGTAGTCCTGCATAAGCATTGGCTTATCAAATTTGGATAATAACAATTCCTTTATACTGTTCCACGTGATACAATCAGTTTTAAGTTTTGTTAAGCAAGAAGCTGCACGACCACGCAATGCATGTGTTAAAGCCAATAATAAATCGGTACCTTCAAGCTTCCTTTGTTTTATTATCACCTCATTTATGTTGCACCATCCTTCAATATCAGCGTCAAAACGAATGAGCTTCAGTGGCGGCCCAGGCGCCGAATTAGGTGTCACTTGAGATTGTAAACCACTTGCCATATTACGCAATACTCGCATAAAAATATCAGCGTCATTATTGTTTGCACTCGCGGATGGTTTGTCTTGCATACTGCCACATTTGCTTTTGTCGTCACTGGGTTCTTTTGTCACTTCTGATGTCGGCTTAGTGCCGTTGTCAGGGTCTTTGGGTTGCTCAAGATCCGACATGTGGACGTGTAAGACGACTATTTTAGCAGCAGTAAGTAAAACAATGGAACACTTTTAATATGCGGTATATTGATCAAAACAAATTACACATTAATCACTTTCGATAATTAACAACAACAATTTACTAGGAATATTCTAAGTCAATCACTAGAGGCACAACGATCCGTCGGAGGTCCGCAACAGAATGCCGGCGCGGGCGCAGTGGACCGGTTTTTATGCCTTCCCACTGCTTGTTGCCCCACCGCTCCGAAGTTCCGTTAGGTGGCGCCATCTGGTCTGAAGCGCACCTTGGCCTCAATTTAGTCAATAGAACGTCTTATTTCATTTTGCCGACAAGTAAGTTCTTGTTTAATTTATTTTATTTTATATTTTAATAGTGTCAGTAATTAAAAATGATTTAACTACTTTGAATGGACGAACTTTAAAACTGACGATCTCAGAAAGTGGCGTTCTCATAAAGTGACGTATTCAGAATGTGACGAACTCAGAATGTGACCTAACTCGAAAGAAATTCATTAAGAGAAAAGAAACATACGAGAACAGAATGAGGCGTCTCACTGTAATTATACTTAAAAATAAAGTTACTAATATAACTCGTGTTAGCTTAAACAGACCAGTCTCCACAAACAGCACCCGTTCACGAGTATGACGCGTATCTCAGCCATCGTCTCCCTCAACCTTCATTCGGGAAAGTGGCGACCCGATCAACGACGCCACCGTAAGCAAAGACTTTTAAGCGAGCACTCAATAAAGCTTAAAACACTTAATAAAGGACTTGACCCGAATAAACATATTACAAACAAACAGTGTAATGTTTAGTCGTTGAAATGAAACTATTGATTGTTTGTAGGTTAGCATGTTTATTCGGGTCAAATATTGCATTAGACAATGCAATATTATGGTACCATCGAGCTGATTTGATGATGGACACAGGTGGTCATAGGAACTCTGTAATAAAACAACGCAATCTAATTGTGTTTAAATTAGGTATAATGGTCTCGATAAGTATTAGTTGTCTGTTAAAAGAAAACATTCAGCGATAAAAGCTTGTATCAAAAATGAATTTTTTGACAATATAAATATTTTAAGCGCAGTCGCGTAAAACGAGTCTAGTTCTTCAAATTTAGACTCGAAGGCACAACACTAGTGCAATGCAATGTGTCACACCACACCGCAGCAGGCGACAATGCACCTCGTCTTATTTCCTGTATTTTTACCTTTCATTTATTTGCTTTGGTAGGTGAAATATTCGTATTTTTGCAAGATTAGAATGAATTTTTGCTTTAATCTGTTAACTTTGATTTTATTGCCGCACGGTGATAAATACGCGTACACTCGTCAGAACTGAAACTACTTTACAAAGACTGTACAGTGGGTAACCTTGATGCGATTGATATGGAGCCTGATTCAGATTTAAAAACTTGTTACGGTTTTGATCTTATTTTGATACGATCGCTCAAGCTGATTGGTGCATTCGAAAAGACGTGTAAGTTGTGCGTGAGATGCGCGCCAATAACCAAGACGAGCGTTAAGGTCGTGTCAAAACCAAACCAAATTGTTAAGTTACTTCATCATACTGTCGTGGCCGGGTTCGACCACGGCGACTGTTTTTATGTTTTTTTTATTCCATTTTTAAAGTTGTAGGTCCTCGCTTTCAGTACGGGCGGCCTAACGACGACTGTTGTAATGAATGCTGATTAATGAGAGCGTTCGTGAGCTCTCAGGTGGCTGATATAACCGATTTTAGCAGCAAACGGCCATATTCACTGCATGTCAGCACCCCTCCAACATAATTGTAATTAATTGCGTGACATAATGAACATCTCGTGGTCGGATCGTGTAAGGAACACGGAAGTTCTATAGTAGCCTGTGGATAGTGTTGATTCGTGAAACTACAAATGCGTCACGAATGTCACGATCTCTTCGACAATTTTCTTTTTTTATTATTCAGAAAGCTATTCCTTGTTTTTTTCTAAATCTAAACTTAATTTACAAGTCAATAGAGTTTATTTTTGTCAGTAAAGAATTTTAAGTACGGTGATGCTACAGTTACATCGACAAGATATATGACTTGATGACGACACGCATGTTTTCGTATCTTGGAGTCCATTAGCTTGCGTATGGAAAAACTTTTGAGTGATAACTCAAAGCGAGAGGTTAGCGAGAGTGAGTTGAGTTTTCTAAAAACCCATGTACACACAGTTGCACAAGTGCATACCCACTTTTTAAATTTGATCTTTCACTTCTGCAGCTCGCTGTAGGTACCTATACAATACAATACAAATATTCTTTATTACTCAACTATCACAATTGAAACAATAGGTACATACGTATTAAGCATATAACAAACTATGGTAGACAACAGGCGGTCTTATCGCTAAAGAGCAATCTATTCCAGACAACCTTTGGGTAGTGGGGACAAGGCAAAAAAACGTTACAGAAGTTATAAACAATATTCTTTTACTGCAGTTTTAAACATAATGAATTCCACAATCTGAACTGCCTGGAAAATAAAGAAATCATTGAAGAATTTAGAAGATGACGGGATTATTGGAAGAATATCTTATATGTATTATATTAGGAAATAAAGGATAAATATTAGTGAAAATTTTATGGTATCTCGTCACTTTTTCTCGTCTATATTTTTCAAGATTGCTGGCTTTTTCTACTGACAAATTGGTTTGTCAGACAATAGTCATTTTCAGAGATCGCATTTGTACTACTTCGTCTGAGCGTTTAAATGGTCGTTAAGTGTTTAAAATTTCACCCGAAGTTCGAAGGCGGGATGACTTTAATCTTTCATGCACAAGTTACAGAGTTGGAGCATAATAAATAATAACACAGCGTATTCTCGTGATTTCAAGCCGACTTGCCCTGTGACTTCTGCTGGGGAGAAAATATATTCTGTTACTTCTTTGGCATTAGGCCTTTGATTTTAGAAATAACAACAATACTATCTACGGAGTTTCAAAGTTAAAGAAAGTAAAGGGGTGAGCAGTCAAACCCGATAAGTCGAGATATTTTTTCGTTCAAATTAGAAGTAGTTTGAATAAAAAATATCTCGTCTGGACCTATCGGGTTTGACTGCTCACCTAGGGTTTCTGGTTTCTCGACCTTTTTTATTTCTCGAGGCACGGGAATTCTCGTCCAGGATTTCTCGAGAAATTTTTAGTTTCAATAAAACACTGTTCTTTAAATTTTTTTGCTATATTACAAATCAGACTCATGTCGTAGGTGACATCAATAATCAAACAAAATATGGTTAATTTTTAGTAACCATAAATTGCACTTTATATAATAACAAATCAACAACTAACAAATTTAATAAACTATACCCATCTGGGGTACGTAGGTATTTAAATATAAAAAGTAAAGGTAGTACTTAACTTTTTTATAATTATTAGTTCTGTTACCCACCGTCAAACTAGCCGACTTTGCACGCTTTTTCGAAAAAGTTCAATTGTTTTTTGTGATCGTTATTTTACGCATAATTTCATTTGTAAAATGAAGTTTTAACTCATTAACCCTTTTTTGGCAATTTTAAGTGCGGGTAAAGTTATCTGAGTTTCGCCAAAATTGCCCACGTCAATGTCATATAGAAATACAGTTTGTAAGATTTTGAACCAAGGATCAATTAAAGGTACCTAGCGTTCCCTTCAAAAATAATAGGATTAAAACTAGGCTATGCCCATGTTACCTAGCCGTTTTTGCTCTTTTCCATACAAGTCGCTTACAGCATTTACAAATATGTTAGGGTTGTCACTATTGAAAAAATATGTTACAATAGTTTGATGACCAAAACAGGACTTTTGCTGTACTTTTCATACGCTAAAAAGGGATAAAAAGATAAAACATCTAAACAAAGAATGACGCGAGAAATGAAACACAGTATAAATTTATAAAGCTACTTTGGTGTACAAACAAAAACATTACCTTCTTTTACTTAATCCTGAGGCGTTTTTGACGATGGGCAATGTTTTTATTCATATATATGTAAATTACTAGATTACATTGGCTACCTCACTTTTGTGATTTTAGGCCTTTTTCGTTGAAATCGCGATAGAAATAATCTATGCTTCCCGTTTTGTAACTGAAACCTGGGAATAAATATCAACTGTTATACGTGAAAACTTAAGAAAGAATTTCATAATATTCTATTACCTAATTTATACTAAAAAACATTAAAAAAATTAAAGAAAGAGGTAAATATCGTTTTCAAGCTTATACGTTTAGGTATCTACACTAATTTGTTTAAAAATGTGTTTTTGGGCAAAGATAGCCCTTGGAGGCAACATTGGCTGGTTTGACGGTAGGTACTTATCGTCAAAGTTTTATTTCTCGAGTTCTCGAGGCATTCATTTTTTTCCGTCGCGATAAAGGACAACTTGCTCGAGATTTCTCTCCTTGAGAATTCTCGAGCAGAAACCCTATGCTCACCCCTCGTAATAGTAGTAGGCTTTCAGCGATATCTTGTCATTTTGCTAAGCCTTCTAAAGAGACGGGTCCTACTAATGGTTGGGAATGAAAAAGTACCTAGCTATTGAGTAAAAAATACTCATGATGTTATTAATAAGCGCGCTAAAAGACTCAACTAGCTGTTAATTGTGTGTCTTAACTTGTGATTTCAACCACTTTCAACTTATGCATTTGTAAGATAGGGATAAAACATAAATTGATTAGAGGCTTGTATTTTTATCAATATTTAAGTAATGTCTCGGGCTTTCTCTACTTACATATATAATTATTTAAATGGGCAATTAAACGTTTTTTTTAAACTGAAAAACCCGGCTCAGCCCAACTTTCGGCGATCAGAACTTTTTGTTTTCAGCTTGTACTGCCCAAAACTCTCCAGGAAAAGTTGGAGGCTGAACGCTTAAAAACCCAAGCACGGCCTAAGCAGGCCTGCGGCATCAGTAATGAGGGTAAACGAGCAAAAATGAAATAGATGGCATTGAGAAACATTTCCAAGTTTAGGTACAAGTGACTGGTGAGATTTCTTGAGTTCTATTCTAATGCAAGATGTTATTTTGAAGAACAATTTTATTCTCTACGAGAGAGATAATAAAATTGTTCTCCTGCATACCATAGTCTACAGACAATATGTCAGTTGGATTCATTTTCTAACGGCATGAGAAACTACTACTACTACTTAGTGACGTGATGCTTTCATAGAAAACTGAAGTTTCGGGCGCCCAGGCCCGGGCCCGGACCGTTCTAGCGTGAATCATCCTTTAGTTATTCGATAGTTAATAAATATCAAATAGCTACTATGAAATTCGAGCCCACACTTTTATTACGTCGAGCGCGTTCTTTAGTTCTTTCACGCCTTCGCACATCCAATTCCAATACAATCGATATCGCAAAAATGATAGCGTCTAGCTCCATATAAGAAAACACACAGCCTGACCCCATACATAACACATCAAATCCCCATTTAACGTCCGACGGGCAATCACAAAGTTGAACAAATCGAGAGCTGCGCGCGTGAAATGGGTACGCCTACACTGCCGTATTTATTGTACCTACAGAATATGGGATAGGAAAGTTTTTGTTGACAGACTAAAAGTAGCAACTAAAATGAATAGAGCGACGAATTAAAACTCGTAAGAATAAAGTTCTGATTCTGATTTTGAAAACTGTTACGAAAAAACCGTATTCCTTTAACCGCTACTTGCACTATCCCATTATCCCGGGGTTAACCGGTTAAACCGCTAACCCAGTGTCAAATTGTACTGGTAACCATGGTAACTTCAGGTTTAACAGGTTAACCCCGGGTTAGTGGGATGGTTCAAGTGGCGCTAAGTATTTCAATGTCTGTAAGATACACGTTAAATTGTTTTATTTAACTACGTAATATGTTGCCTATTAGTTATCTTAAGCCGAAAAAGGGGGTAAAACTCGAAATTAGGGATAATACGATTTTAGTCGACTTTTAAGAGAACCATTAGAACACCATAATGAAGGTGTATACGAGTTATTATCAGCTTATTATCTCTTAATTTTTCTGGGCAAATAGGCCTTGTTGCCTAATTAATAAGTACCTTTCCAATAAACCACTGAATACAGGAGAAGCTGCATGGCACAAGCTAGTTCGCACGGAAATCCTTTAAGTCCCCGTGGCGTAATAATGTCGGTAAGCCGCGATTGGTTTCGCTCCGACTCAAGGTCAGGCCTCGAACGAGCCTGAAATTTCACGGACCAGGGAAATTACGAAAGATTTTTTCCGAATTCAGGGCCTACCGCGAACTCAGAAGTTCGCAAATTGAGGGCATTAAAATCCTGACCTGCCGTAGGTAAGTATTTTTTAACGTTTTAATATAAAAAAATACTGGTAATTATCTTTGACTGAACGTGTTTTGGTTTCCGTTTCAGCTTGGCCAAACATGCATTTATATGTCTGTCATTGCTATCCTCTACAGGTCCCATTTTATCAACCGAGTCTCGTGAATTTTGTGCGTAGTGTTAGTCGATTTAGTTTATTCTATATATTTTTTTCAAACTAGTGAAGATACGGGGGTTCACAAGGTATAGCCACAGAACCACTAGTTTTAGCTCCTCCCTTATTGCATCGGTTTCCTCATCACTGAGGGTCGTGGTCACTTCTAGGGAGCAGCTTCTCTTGAACAATTTGCCGCCACCTCTTTCTGTCTGTCGCCGAGTGTAGGGCTCCGTGGAGCGTTACATCAAGGGCTGAGCGGATTTGGTCTGTCCACAGCATAGGTCTCCTGCGGCTCGGCTCATCTAGGTTTAGGTAGGTAAACATTACGGATTCTGATTAAAGGTTTAAAGATAGAAAATAAACACATTCGATTAGCCTTCTCCGATCTGTCTTGGCTCCGTGGCCCTGCTAACCGTTGATAAACCATTTGCCATTAATCAAGAACTAATACCTAAATAAAAACGGCGCAGTTATTGGTTTTTAGGGTTCCCTAAAAACCCTACACTACCCTAGCTATTAAAGAAAGGACGCTTCCCATGTGTAATTACGTACACTGACCCGCCTGTTCCACGTGTGCGTGCACGGCTTCAACATTTTAGCGCACGCGCTCATGCACGTCAAACTTCAACGCACACGCAGTCGGTGTGTATAGGTCTTTGAGCGGACGGTGAGCGTTGTCCAGGATATCCTGGCAGGGTCGCCATCAGATAAGTTGGGTTGGGTTGGGAGTTTTTAAGTAAAACCAAACTTAACGTAGATGTGTTATATTATCGGTAGTCAAGTATAAAGAGAGCAAGTAAATCTAAACATTAGTTATTTATAGAATATTATTGCTTACATGCTATTTATGCAATTCCGTGCGTCGCATATTTATGTTGCAGGCAGTAACGTATAGTTACTGGTAATATGTTAATTTTGGTAATATGTTAATTTAGACATATAGTACAATACCGAGTAGTGAAAATAATAAAAATTATTAATGTTTACACGATGTAAATGTAACAAACAGTACCCCCGAGATTGGCAGCAAAACTTGATGGCGTTATACGAATTATACAATCATAGTTACCGCATAAATGAAGTAGGCCGGGGGGCAATTTCATTCTTAGAATTTAATGTCTTAATTTAAATTAATTTAATGTATTCTACCTACGTGCTTATGGGTAAGATCTATGCTATATAACATTTAAAACTTTTCCGTTTTGAACACATATTAAATCACATTTACAATCGGGTCTTTTGCTATTTATTTTGTCCTGTGTCGAAACGTCGGTAAATAAAGGTAACAAAATAAATTCGCGATAGACCCGATTGTAAATGTGATTTATTAAGATCTTTATCTAAATGCCGATTAGGGACTACATATACAACTGGGCTTATCTTGATTTACTTGGGAGTATTGTCCCTAAATCGACCTTGGCAACGAAACAACAAATAACCTCAATCGAAATACCTTAGAGAACCTAAAACGTAACCTTTTACCCTCTCCATACACTTAGCTTCATTTAACTCGCCAGCCATTGGAAAGTCAACCTTACTGTAATAATATTGGGTCGGAATTCCTTTGAAAGTTGGCATTATTAACGGGTGTAGAATCTTCGAACCTCTATAAAAATGGAGATAGGCAGCTGTTTATGTGTATTCATAAAATAACATGAAACGGTTATTTTTCTTAGAAATTTTATAGCATAGACAGTATGCTATAAAATTTCTAGGTTTAGGATGCGTAAAGTTTGTAGTCTATAGCGTTGTAAAATGAACGTCAATATATTATGGAACAGAAGTTTAACCCCTTCAATGCCAAGAATCTTTAAGTAAAGTTAAGGTTGATGTATCTTGAAACTTTCGACAATAGCAATAGAGGTGACAGCTGAGCAGGTGTCAAATATTAGGTACCTATTATCGAGCATAGGGATATTTACCTCAGTACTTAGGTACTTATAACGAAGATATGCCTTAAAAATTATAATCATCATCTATAGTATAGATTGATCCTATATCAAACATGTACATATCTTAATTAGGTACCAATTCTTTTGTAAGTTTAGATTTTTTGACCTTGTGCTTTTTTCTCAGACATACCATATAACTAGAAGTAAGTAGTGATTCTAGTTGCTAGTAGAAGTAAAGTGGTTCGAAGATTCTAGTAGTCTCTCTCAGTGCCGGCCCGAGTCCTTGATCAGGGTAGAGCGAAATCGGGTTTTGGCGCCCTTCGTCGCAACTTTTTACCCAAAAGTAAAACGAACCGTATTTTGGGCCCGCGTCACACTCGCGTCTTTTAAAACTTTTTTTTTTCTCATTTGCCATTTTGGCGCCTAGAGCAGCCACTCCACTCGCTCTACCCTAGATCCGGCCCTGGTCTCTCTCTATCACTCTTCATATTGGTGCTTCATATTCCTTGAGTTTTCTAGTAGGAATAACTGGTTGTTTTCAAATTGTAGATTTACATTTTATTCCTCGCATCAAATTGCTACGTGCCGTCTGGATGGACGGAAGACTTCAGGAATTTACATAGGAGCGGTAGCTCCACCCCCGACACTAAACCCCATTGCTGGTGTAGCAATTCATTGAAGTATACATTACGATACAAGTGCAAAAAATTGGAAATTCGCAACGAGGGGTCTTAACTTAAATTAAAACGCGACCGAAGAGTGTTTTAAATCGACACGAGTTGCGAATTACCTATTCGCACATGTATCATACGTTATATGATACCTTTATATTTTCGACATAGGCCTTGTGGCATTAAGTCCGCACTTTGCACCGTGAGGTGCACATAAATAAATAAATGTTCGAAGATCTCGGCCATTATTATAAGCAGTATAAGTTTGATTTGAGTCGTATCTTTACGGGCGGCCTGGGACCCGTTAGGTAACGCATCGGATTTATATGTTTGATAGTTAACGCTTTTTCAGCGTCGGGAAATGAATACTCTTATTATAACATAGGTATATATTACCCGCGCGTAGATGAACAAGGGGAATACGCAGCGTTTTCGAGTTTAATTCAATCTGTTCCCGGTTGCACGTGCGCGGAATAAACAAAGGTCAAAGTCGACGGCTGTTCACGGGCAAGTCGAATATTCCCGTGAGGGCCCGATTCAACTCAACTAAAAATAATGAATGATTTATAACAAGTAAAATTATTTTATAATTTTTATTCCTGGTCAGCCTTGGTGACTGCGATTGTATAGTATATTACGTAAAATGCTTTAAAAAGATTTAGAGAAAATTACAAACAACTGTGAATATTGGATTTTAATTAAGTCTAGTTAATTTTTGCATAATCTTAACTAAGTATGTTCTTTTGTTTGTGAGGATAACATTTGGTACCTGATATAAATAATGAACTAGTTGCTAGGGTAGGAATCGAAATCGAACTAATCGATTGATTTCAAACCTTCCAATAAATTGTTGTTTAAAAAAAACAACCGACCTTTTTACACTATCAACTACCTAGGTAATCGAATAGAAATCAGCCATCCCCAAATTAGAGCTTCCAGCAATCCAGTTTTCGAAAGCTCCCAAAACGCAAATCAGCGTTGAGTTAAACCGCCCGTTTCTTCAATACTTTTTCCTAAATCAGAACACGATACCGAATATGCCCTTAGGTACGTCTTACGTAAGCGAAGAACTCGCAAACGGGAAGCGAAGCGGCGCGGCGGGCCACGACATTTAGGACACTTCTATAGGTATCAAAGGATTGATTCACCCTGCGCCGCATCGCTTCGCTTCGCGTTCGCGTGTTGTTCGCCTACGTAGTACGCTTCTTTAAGCGAATCTCCACTATTTTTTTACGACCTGTAGATCCAGTCCATACAATCAACAACAAAAATACTTATACTAAATGTTGGCATCCCCTGCCCCATTCTTCTAGTCATTGTTTTGAGGCGTTTACCCAAATGGGCTAAATAGCACTTAACCAGATTGCGATTAAATTAGTAGGCACGGGGCTTCGTTAATATGTGCTCGACCTTCGGAAAAATAGGGAAAATACTGCTAATGCGCTAAATGCCTACGAACTTCGAAAATCGGAATTCGTGTGCCTATTTATTTCCATGACTTTGGTGAACCGTACGGATATGGTCGTATTTGGGGAAGTCAGAGCTCATAAAAGTTTCGAGTTAGGTAAAACGCTTGAATAGTTCGTATTAGAGTATTTGAGTATTTTTCGAGTTACAGAGGGTTGCTAATAGTAAATAATTTCGAGATATAGAGGTAATGAAACAACACGCCTGTCTTTTCGAGTTATAGAGGTCAATTTTCATTTTTCGAGATATGTAGGTAAAAATTGTACTATTTGTACTTAATAATCATGAGGGGAATCTTTGTAGACTTCGTCTTAATGAGGTTAAATATTTCGAGATATGGAGGTTTTAATAGGCTCTGAAGGGAAGGGAATGGCATTTTATTTCGTGTTATCGAGTATTTCGCCTTATCTGTCCGAGTTATCGAGGTTCCACTGTATTTTTAAAAATCGCTGAACAAATGTTGGTCAGTTTGAGGAGTACAGCCTACAGTAATTTTTTGCTCGTATAACAGGCCACACCCGGTATGTTCTGTGTCCGATATTATAACATGTAAATTGTTTTTATGAATATAGATGACTTATGACTTATTTTCTAAAATTGAGTCACCGTTCATTATGTCACTGCCCTCAGGTGTAAAATATTAAAATACCCGACATAAATGAATCATTGCAGCTCTGCGGAGTGGTTTATTTTCGACACGTGAAGTGGCCACTCCAATACACAAATAAACACGAGAAACAGATACTAACAATACACTTTTAGGGATATTTAAAAAGCATATGTAATTACTCTCGTAAGAATTATATAAACTAAACTATTTAGCTCAGTACTCCTTCCTCAGGCACGAATCCGAAACGTCGCCAAAAGCGATTAAAAACAATAGTGAGTGAAACAGTACTGATCTAAATTTAGTTTAATTTCGATTATAAACTAAACTTTCCATATTGACTGTTTTACTGACTTATTAGATCCACAAATAAATATTAATGTTAATAGTGAATCGAACCTTGTTTTCAAAAATAAATATTACTTACACCTTACACCTAAACAAATCATAGAAAATTACCTACCCCTTTGTACTTGTTTTTAGCCCTTTGCTCTATTAGGTGCACACGAGGCCTAAACTCGATTTTTAGTGTTCCGTACAAAAATTTGTTCACGGAACACTTATGGGATCACTTCGGTCTATTGAAAATCAGCTAAATGCGTTTTCTTTTATTGGCATTTATATGTAAATAGAGTTACTAAATCGTAGATATCTAGATAAATTACTTTGTTGATATTGTTGATAATTTCAAATATTGACAGTTCAGTATCTGATTAGTCCAATAATTAATGTTAAGCGAACCTGGATAAAGCTTTTAAAGCTCTCGAGTCTGATCACCCCGAATTAATTACAAATAATAGTAATTTAAAGCCAAAACTTGAAAAATGGCCGCCGAATACTTTTAACAAAGTAATTTTAATTTAGGGCCGCGGAACCCGCATCTTAGTATGCACAGCATGTTTGTTTACTCAAGTTTTAATTACGTCTGACCTCTTTAATTATCCTTTGAGGAATATTTTCCTATAAGATGAAGTGAGCGCTTAACGGTGGAAAATGAAAAATACATAGAGAAAATTTATGCTGCCATACATTAACCTGTCAATACATGAATATGTCTTTCTCTTACCCCTGGTCGCTCGGTTTCAAGTCTATAACTACTATACTATGTCTATGCTGTAAACAGTATCTTAATGTTTGAAGGCATCATAGAGGGTTTATGATATGTGTGTAGATAAAAGCTATAACTCCCTTGTAAAATGTTATTTCAACTAGAGAAAGTTAACAGATGAATTTAACTTTTTCTGTCCAGCTGTGACTAATAGTTATATTCGTGCAATAAAATAATTCACACGTCATTCACCTGACGGTTTTATAATGACTAAATCATTTCTAATGTCCCGAAACACCGTGTCGTAATGATTACGGTCTAAGGAAATAACATTAGATTTGTATTAGGTTAGGAGGTTAATACGGTATTTTGTGAACGGTCATGATAATTTTTATCTCCTCACCAGTAATGTTTATTTAGTTAATAATCTAGACACACTATAGTTTCTCCGGTCAAGTTTAAAGAAGAAGCCATGTTAGAGCGTTTTCACCGTGTACGATTCGACATAGGTAACCGCGAAAAACGAAGGTCGCAAATTGTGGGGATCTTTCTCTTTTACTTCAATGAAGGCGTAATTAGAGTGACAGAGTATTTCGGTTTTAGCTGTAGCCCTTCAGATGTACCATAGTATCATTACGCTCCGCGATTGTTGATAGGGTCCTAGGTACATTGGTTGTTCAATACTTCCGCTATGGAATATCCAATTTAGCTAGAACCGTATTAAATGACAACAATCACGGGTTGAGACCATAACAAATTGTTAAATTAGAATTATGGCGCCTCCCCTAGCTGTAACTGTCGACATCGTGCCACAAGATTCTAACAGATGGCGTTAGGGAGCTAGAACGCAATCAGATAGAAACCTACATCGCGCTTACGGAGTTTCAAATATTACTTACTAGTTACTATACAAAACAGTGTGGAAAGAATGACTGGGCCCTGGAGGGAAAATACCTCAAAACCTTAAGTTAGCTCATTTTGCTTAAAGGAAACATTCTTTTATTTTTAAAAATAAACAAAACAGCATTTAAAGATTTTTTGAGGTAAGGCCTAATGTTTCTTATGGAGAAATGTTATCATTAACATTAACTGTATCGAATAGTAGAATAAAATATCGAGTGTTTTTTTTAATGACTAGTCGGTTCGAATCCCGGGTGAAATATCGAACAAGCGACAACAAGAAATCTATGAATCCAATTTTGTTTCTTTTTAAGAATAAAATAATGTTTCCTTTAAGCAAAATGAGCTAACTTAAGATTTTAAGGCACCTTCCCTCCAGCGCCCTTTCATTCTTTCCACACTGTATACTCCTTCTGACTGCCTATGAGTGGACTTTGGTCCCCAGGCATAACACCCGCCTGGAGACAGTACTCTCTATTGCCCTCTGAGAGGGTCAGGGCCCTACTTACCACAAAATCGTCCTCTTGGTCGGTTATTAGATTTCAAAAGGGGATTCCGTGACCTTAAATGTATAATAATCCTTCAGAAACCCGTTTGCGTTTGTGGTTTACAGTAAACAGTGAATTCATAATCTGAGCCAGATTAAGTCGCTCGATCCTGAGTCGGTGTCTGGATGCGAGATCACGACCGCCCTTAGTTAATTAGTCTAAGTTGAGATCCGTCTCATTATTGCTGTCAAATCTTCGTTAAGAGACACAAGAACCCGCTGCCAAAAGTAGCTCCTATACAATCGAAGTTACGCTTCCATTAAACGACATGTTTAAATTACATTAAACTTGGCATAAACTTTTACGTACTCGTAACATATATTATCTAAACAGACTTAGATAATATACCACCACTTAGACCGGAGATAATAATATTATCAACAAATTAGCAACTCAAATTAGTACTATATTATAGTACCATAGAACACTAGTTTTTGTTGCTAAAAATTGTTAAACAAAGAAAATAGAGCATATAGAAGTATTGTATGTAAAAATTCGACTCACTCTAATTTCTTTGTATTACAATTCCTAGCAACACACATACAAGACATAGATATGTATATGTTACTTGAATGTTCATATCAAATTTCATGTTATTTCAGAACTAGCTTATGCCCGCGACTTCGTCTGCGTGGAATCAGAACCAGCAGCTGAGCAGCTAGAATAAGTACAGCGCCTGGATAAAGTTCATTCAATTTGAGCAGAAGCTTAATTGCTTACATCGATTATCAGGCAATGCATTAATTCTCTCAATTCCACCCCCCTTTTCACTATCTTCAGGGATTATTTCCAACATAAAAACTATCGTATGTCCTTCCCCGGGACTTAAACTATCTCTATGCCGAATTTCAACTAAATCGGTTCAGCGGTTTAAGCGTGAAGAGGTACTTAACATACAGAAAGACAAACAGACACACTTTCGCATTTAAATTATTTTAAAAATAAATAAAAAATAATAAATAAAAATCTTTATTGCCTTTTAAACCTTGGATATTACATTTCACATTATAAAGTTTTGACAATATGAAACAGGTGTAACAGGTGTAATATTAGTATGGATGTCGTTTGAAAATTGAAGCGTAACTTCGATTGTATGGCGGCGGCAAGGTTCGTGTGACTCTTAATCAAAATAAAGATTGTAGATTTACATCTGTTCCATCTCCAACGTTTTATGATAAACTAAGCTAATAAAAGCATGAAAAAGATAAATAGATGCCTTAATAAAAAACCCGCCAAGTGCGAGTCGGGCTCGCGCACGAAGGGTTCCGTACCATTACGCAAAACAACGGCAAATCACATTTGTTGTATGGGAGCCCCACTAAAATATTTATTTGATTCTGTTTTTAGTATTTGTTGTTATAGCGGCAACATCAGAAATACATCATCTGTGAAAATTTCAACTATCTAGCTATCACGGTTCGTGAGATACAGCCTGGTGACAGACGGACAGACAGACAGACAGCGGAGTCTTAGTAATAGGGTCCCGTTTTTACCCTTTGGGTACGGAATCCTAATTAATAAATGAAAACAATAATAAGCATTTGTGACACCTTTTGCACTTAGACGTCACAAAGTTAAATTACCAAAGCGCCACTTGCACCATCCCACTAACCCGGGGTTAAGCGGTTAAACCGTTAACTCAGTGTCAAATTGTACTGGTAACCAGGTTTAGTTAACCCCGGGTTAGTGAATGTTGCAACTTGCACTTGAACCGTGCAAGTGGCCCTAATGGCCCTTTTTTTTAAATCTATATTTATGCTGTACCCAAAGCCGGGACACATTTTTTCAGACTCAAATAAGAAAATATAGGTACCTATATGTATCAGTGGTTAACTTTTACTGTATTGTCCACAGAGAGTGACCTTTTTCTAGTGTGTTTGTGTTTGAGCCACAGCGAGCTGCATAGTTTGGACTTTTGTATCAACTTACCCACATGAGTTAGCGTCAGTAGCGTCTTCCGAGCGTCAGCGTCCAGTCAACTCTATGGCTGCTGCTCGACGCAACGTTGGCGCAACTGCGCGGCGACGCCATTTTCCATAGCGCTGACTAGACGCCAACGCTCAAAAGACGCTAGTGTTGGGTGGCATTACTTGCAGGGGCGCTGGGCTGGAGTCTTCATCACTACAGTATAAAACAAAGTCGCTTCCTGCTGTCTGTCCCTATGCATGCTTAGATCTTTAAAACTACGCAACGGATTTTGATGCGGTTTTTTTAAATAGATAGAGTGATTTAAGAGGAAGGTTTATATGTAAATTACATCAGCATTGCACCCGTGCGAAGCCGGGGCGGGTCGCTAGTATTAATTTATATTTCAAAGTCGACCGCACTTCTCACTTCCCGAGTTCTGTAGCCGAGCACGTATTGCATAATTAATTTGTAAGTCCTCGCTAATTTGCGTGGCCGTTGTCCTTAATTGAAATTAAAGCAACGCAATTAACTGTTGATTAGGTTTGCAATCGAACTGCAATCGAACCGCGTAATGTAATGAATTATGGCCACGCGACGTGATGTATTGCCCACGAGTAGTAGCCTTACCACGAGTTTGACACTGACATATTCGCTAACGTCTGCGTAACTTCTATACATCTTGCTCGTACTGGCATATTAATATACATCTCGCTCGCACTTATATGCCAGTACGAGCAAGCTGCATAGAAAGTAAGTTACCCGCTCGCTAGCGAATATGTCAGTGTCAAACTCGTGGTAAGGCTATAGGATATCTAAACTATTAGGCGGTCTTCACATTGGATGCGGAACCGCACGCCGCTCCGGTGTGCGAGTGGGACATCGCTTTATAAGTGTTTATTTGTACGTCTGTTAATGGCTTTGCTGACTTAAATTTTCCATTTACGACGATTTTCCTATCTGGATAATTACATTACAGAAAGTATGTTTACACATTTTGATGATATATTGACCATATAGTAGGGCGGCGGAATAAGTTTTAGGATACTTTTCGTAACGTAGAACAGTTCAAAGTAAACTGTGGATTGTGAAATGTTTAATAGAATAATTATTCATTTATTCATGGCAAACTACATTTCATACAGACGTATTACAAAGAAAAAGTATATTAAAACAAAAAGTATATAGTTTACCACGAAATGGTTCCGCCTCGGTATAATGCTAACCCTAAAGTCAGCGCTGGTCTTCTGGCGAGACCATTTGTGGGCTTTTTGAACGTTTTGTAATAATTTGTTAGATCAAGTAGTGAAAAAGTTACAGTATGTTATATATTTGTGATCTGCTTACAAAGCCCTTTCATTTGGTACCCCACATGGTATGTTTAAAAAAAAAACAAATAAGGTTTGTACTGCCGACTTTATGACGTCACCGTATTCGCGGATCGATATGACCTTCAAACATTTAGGAAAAGAGCGTACTCCCATCTTTAAGGCCGACAACGCACTTACAACCCCTCTGGTGTTGCGGGTATCTATGAGCGACGGTAATGGCTTAGCTTCAGGCGATCCGTCTGCTCGTTTACCTCCTATACTATATCATCACAGAATAAGTAGGTAGTACTACCGTACAGAAAGGAAACTTCCTACAATACCGAAGTTTGACAGCGATTCAGGGACTAATCATAATGTGCCATTCTTATGTATGGTACTATCCCTTTCGGCTATTAGGGTTGTCAAAATTCAAGTCATTATCTTATCTGTGGTCGGTGGTCGTACACGCAAAGGGACGTCAAGTGCCAACCCTAATAATTGCTCGGAGCAATGCTGAACCGAACGGAGTCGAGAATGCCCGAAAGGAGGAGTTTCGCACCCTGATATCATATAAATACCCTTGAACGTTATCTTTCCAGCTAAGCTGACTTCCTTGAGGCGACTCATCGGTTAGCATTACAAATAAAGTTGAATAGTAATTTGATGATTTGTATGGCCGCTTTGGGACCTCCTCTTGCCTCTCACAAAAGGCTTGAAAGGGAATCATTAGGCCCTAATGGCTTACTGCTACCGGCAGGTATACAAAGGCCTATAGTTCTATGTACACATACGAGCGTATTCTGATTTTAATAACAGGATATGAATTAGATCTGGAACGTTTTTGGTTGAAGAAATGACAATTTTGACACTGACAGATCAGATCCATAGCGAATTCATATTCTGTTATTAAAATCAGAATACTCCTGTAGTTTAAATGAAAATAGCCCGATATAATGTATAACCTGACCAATTTTAAGGGTGTGTTTTTGACCGCATTTAGAAACTAAAATGTCAGTTTTCTGGAATGGGTCTTTTTTTAGAGATAAGAACAATTCTTGTGAAAAATTGTTTCTGTAAGTAAAAAAACGCCTCTTTGGCTACGATGCTGCCACTGTGACTTGGTTTAGATGTACCTACTCACAGACATTAAAGTTTTTAAGGAAACTCGCAAAATTTGTCTGTGAATAAATAAATAAACTACTTATTCGTTGGAATGTTTGTTTCCCGCCATGATGTAAGATTTTTTTTTTGCTGAAGTTGACCAAAAGTCATTTAACATTTTTTTCTCCTTATGACCTCAGGAATGCGTGGCTTTATTCTACCATTAAAGGTGTCCTAAAGTATCCGTTTCATTACGTCACGCTTTAGTGTGAAAATGTACTTCACTTGTAGCCCATGTAGGTAACATGTGCGTGACATAGTGGAAACTAAAATTTCCATACAAATTTTTGGGTAATTTTTTTTAGCATCAGGATTGAATGCAATTGATCAAGAACCGCGTGACTACCCGTTAAAAATATTTCCTATTCTCTACTTATAACAAATAATTTTCAATGAAAACTGTACAAATTTAGGTATCTATTTGGAAAAGTATTTATTAAGGATGACTCACGTTAGACCGGGCCGTGTCCGGGCCGGAGCTTCCGGCGCTTACTTTTCTATGACATGACAGGTGATCACGTGATGCTTTCCATAGAAAACGAAGCGCCGGAAGCTCCGGCCCGGTCACGGCCCGGTCTAACGTGAGTCATCCTTAGACGGTGGCAAATACTTTTAGCGGTGGTTTCATACGCTACTATTGATACTGACTGTTCCTAGATTCACCTTTTCCTTCAAAGCCAGATAACTATTCTCTAAATGTAAATTCTACTTCAATACATCCGGGAATACTAGTTACTAATTCTAAAGCATTTCTATGGTTCAATAGATCTGTTTCTAAAATAGTATCGAATTAATTCCAAAAGCTTCAGATCGTTCTGAATGCTGCTAAGGTTTGCTTTCGGGAAAATGTTGAGTTGAATTAATTCGTCTTGTATTGCTTGCGTTCAGCCTTTGAGCTAAAAGGACCTATAGTTATCACGTGACCTCCAGCGCTAATAGGGATATTGAAATGAATCGCGAATATATAAAATTTTATGTTTTTACCATAGCAGGGAATATTAGAATGCTGAAAATCATATTTTGTAAGTAACATATTCGTAATAAATAATTTAAAAGTATTTAAAATAATGCCCAGCATCACGTGACTGCAAACGCAAATCGGAGCGCGTGACGTCACGGCGTGAGAAACACGCACAGACAAGTTTTCAAACGGTGGTCCTCTGGCACATGTCTGGCACCGACAGTCGTTTGTTTATCACATCGCTACGTCATCCAGATCACCTGACAGCTTGGAGCGTTTTTGCGCGAAATTTAAACACAACTAATTAAATTTCTTTCGGGACGCATCGTTATTGTTATTGTTGCATCATTCTTTCGAAAGAAAGTTCCCAAAAACCTGCGTCACCACAATGAGGATAAAACTACAACCACTAATAAAACCTAGGTAGTAAAAGAGGCATCAAATCATAACTTCTTGCATTACGACTGGCAATTTATGCGAATTGTCTATCTTAGTGTCGCGGTCAGGATTAATATCACAGTTAAAAAAGGCTTATCTAACTTCATACCCCGTATACACTTAGGCCATTCTCAGTATAGTTGGGATTGATAGGATATCTCACCCTTCAAAAGGCCTATCTACCTTTAAAACTCCTATACACTTAAGCCATTATTTCAGGCCTGATTTACGTACAGATTTACAGGGCAGTAAAAGGAAATTGTATGATTCTTGAGGTAATTTTAATAACAAAACTTCCGTCAGACACAGACATATTACATATACCTATATTAATAACGGGTCACTTACGTATTTTAAGTCGAAAACGCTCTGCGCCGGTCCGTTACCGTCTACGCAAGCTCCTGATGACGCTCCTCGGTACGGAGTGAAACGTGTCGAGCGTTTCTCGACTTAAAATATGTGAGTGACTCGTTATTAATATATTTCATATTCTATATAATATAAGTAGGTACGAACTTTAAATTTCTGCGACATGAAGTTTATTCACAATTTGGGCAAGGTTTTGAGTATGGAGGACAAATAACTTTTTTTTAATTTCTCTAACGCCTCGGCCACCATTGTGTCTCGTTAGACCTAAAATGACGTATGTAAAGAACGTAGAGCAGGCTCATTTCGATGCCAGTGCGTCACGCTCCCAATCTTTTTTACACACTTTTATTACACACTTATTTAGTTTCACTGCGTATATAGGTACATATACCTTTGTATATGTAGTGCTTCAAATCTTGTTACTAAAATTTGAACCACTTCCCGGTATCTGATTTAGTTGAAATTTGGAGTACTGTCGTAATTCCCGTGGCAATGCAATAATATGCTAACATGGAGATGATCTGATGATGCAGCCGGTAGGTAGCCAAAGGAACCCCTCGATGGAAAAACACAAACGCATCAAGCTTAGGCTCATTAGAAAGGTCTCAACAAGTACTGGATAGACATGTAAATAAGAAGTACAGTCAACAAAAAGTGTAAAAAAAATTTTTTTTTGACAGTTACTTTTTTATATAAGTTTTAATAGATCCACCACCAACCACTGCTTTGTTTGTCATGGGTAAATGTCATAGGTACGCATTGTATAATTATGAATTCTCGTTCTCGCTAATGGTATCGTTATTTTTCTCATGTGTTCTTTAGCTACCTATGTTACCAAGGCACGCACATGTAACATAATTATTCTATAATATTAGAAGTTGTGAGCCCGAATCAGCAGCCGATATCCCTTAGGACGTAGGGCGGGACGCAGCCGAGATCAAGGTCAGAACTATTGCTATAGCTTCGAGTTTACTTTTAGAAAACCAGTTTAAATGAGACATTTGGTTCCCTCCTTGGTATCAAAGATAGATATAACTCCCTAATAGATAGATACAGTCTAAGGAAAAAAACGTGCCTCGAAAATCAATAAAATTTGATTCTCGAACAGATGGCGCCACTACCTTTGGCCTACTCTCGAATAGATGGCGTTCACGGTTTCGTTTGTTATTTAACAATTTTAACGCATATCAGTAAAAGAACATGGGTCAATATTATATAAAAATAATTAATGCAAATAAAAAAAATCATTTATCCATATATAAATACATTTTATGGTATTTTTATACATCTTCATTTTTAGTTTTAATCGTGTGTCGATAGATGGCAGTGAATTTACTGTGGCTACAAAATTTACTATGACAGTCAAACTCAAACTCAAATGATTTATTTGTAAACATAGGTAACAGTGTTGCGTATTTTTACATGCAATTAATTTTCCCACCCTACCACCACAAAAATCAATACGCAAATCAATTGCCGCAAAGTAACGTCTAGTTCTATTAATTAATGTGCAAATTGCAGTCCTTAAATTACTGGTTCTGATTCTTATACTGGTTTATTGAGGCAGTGCTCTTGGTAAAGGAATAAAGCGGGGTCGACGTCCGCGCGCTGTTAACTCTGTAATCCATCTTTGAATCAGGAAAAATCTGACTTTGTCATTTGATACTCTAAGTAAACTTAGAGCGGTATAGGATCAAATTGCGCTTGATTTGATTTTACTCTATTGATTTGTCAGAATAAAGATTCAATATACAATGAAATGGAAGGCCTTTTTATAGGTCTTTGGGCGGCTTTAAGTTAATAAAATCCGTATACGAATATAAAAAATAAAAAAATAAATAAAAATAGTTTATTTACCAAAAAATTATACATTGTTTTATTAACCTATGATCTCCACACTAGGCTAGGCCTGTCTTGTGGAGTCAGTTGAGACAATTCCAATTTTTAATTAACATCTTCCTACGCTGAAGTTTTGACATCATATAAAATCTGTATAAGCCAACTCTGCATCGACTTTGACGGTACAGAGAGTGGAAGTGTCATATAAACATAATATTTTCATACAAAATTTAATATTTATTACTATTCTGAATCGGACAGTAACAACGGTACATACGGTCAATGTTTACTTGTTGGACCTACTGTATGGTGCATTGTCAATTTCAGGCGGCAATTGTCAGAGTGGTGAAACAGGGGCCTGGCTTCTCCTACCGAAATTTGTAGCTACCTACTTAAAGGATAGCCAACGACCGCTTCTGTTCCATAGATAGATAGATAGAGAGATTTATTAATCCAAAATTATACATACAATTTATACAGTTTCCTGCAAAACTGTTGTTCACAGTTTGCCTGCAGGTAAGATAGTTAACTAAATTATTCTACTTGCTATGCTACTTAACTTATTGCTTGTTATGCTAATGGTTATACAAAGGTAATCCCCATTTTCCTCTCTGGATATTGACTGGAAAATAATTATTAAATAATTTATTGTATATTGACAATAGCCATGGTCAATATACAATAAATTGTGTAGAAATATTTGTAATTGTGTAAAAAATCTAAAAAAGACGCGCCGTTTGCGTAAGTACGCAAGATATAGGATTACATGTGTGTTTGTTAGACGTATTTACGGCCTAGGGCGGTAAATACACATTGCCGAACAAATGTCCTCCTTATTTGTTAAGCTTTAATTAATTTTAAAAGAGAGCTTTGTGACAATGCAACGTCAAATTTGTATTATTTACTTAATTCTGTTAAGTTAATGAGATACGAGTATTATGCTTCTGTTTGTAGAAAAATAGGTATAAACTCATTAAATGTTAATATATTTTTCCTTTTTTATTGTGGGACGTACCACATTATTACAATCTATAAATTGTATATACAGATGTCAATCACAATGAAAAAATCAACGATGATCAACTCTGGTCAACGTGGGACTCGAACCCACATCCTTGGATTGCCGGTCCGGATGTGGGTTCGAGTCCCACGTTGACCAGAGTTGATCATCGTAGATTTTTTTCATTGTGATTGACTTCTGTAATATACAATTTATAGATATAAAACTCATTATTGCAAATAATTATACAGCAACAACTTACAAACCTTGGTTTTTAAGATTTGACAGAATAGTTATAATTAGTGTGTGCGGAAAGAAAAGTCGTGGAATGTATAGAGCCCAATATCGGCCTGTCAGTTGCTAGGAACTGTCAATTTTTTTCTAACTGACAGGCCGATATCGTTCGGCGGACTGATAGTCAGTAGGCCCCTTAACGCCATATATGTAGTGGTTTTGTAGTTTTGTAAATAATAATGTTCCACTGGATAACTTACCCAAAAATTTTTGTAGGCATGCCTTTGTGCAAGCGATTGCCGTTGGGTTGGACTTTGCGTTGGCTGTGTAGATAATTTTGCAGCGTGATACGCGCTATTGTAAAACCACACATCGTTCTACTACTTATGTATGTATGTATGTACAGTCAAGGGCATAAATATATATACATTCTCAAAGTTTCAAAAATATGTGTACGCTCTTACACCTTAGGGAATAAAGTCGTGTTCACATATTTTTGAGCCATTTGTCTGGATCGATATTTTTGCCTTCGACTGTACTGTGTGTGTACTTATGTGTGTAATAAGGTCGAATTTTAGTCGTTTCAAAATTCAAAATTCCTCAAATCATTTTAGCGACGTGTGTTGCAGACAGTAATGTACTGACAACAAAACTTTCATTATTTTATACTTATACTATCTCCCTTTTAAAAAGCATTTCGACGAGATTGGTAACAAAATTAATATAAATGGTAATTTCAAAGGCCCAAAGGCCAATTTTGGCATTGTCCAAGCCGGGCTGATTGAGAAAAACGGCCTTTTATTACTAGGCTTTAGAAATACGGCCCTAGACGTCTGGGATAATACTCTTGGGGCGTTTTTGTAAGCTTTTTGGCGATATCATTTGGTATAGGTATTTATTAAAACTATTTAGGTACTTGATCCTTGTAAAATAAGAAATTATTTAACATTATTTTTACAAATAAATTTTTAGTGGTCCAAGATTACAATGACAATAAATTCTTAGGAATAATTTTCTTACTTACACATATTTTACGTTGTTAAAAATTATAAACTGACAAAGAAAATGTGACCAAGTCCACCTAAGTTCCCGTCTCGGCCACCGGTGGACTTAGTTAATTTTTTTATTATTGATTATTGATTTGTTCCCTATTTGGATGTTGTTAAAAATGTTAACTACAATCATTTAACTAAAACAAAACGTATTATGTTTCAAAATAAATATCCCCCTTGAGCTTTGATACACAAACGCAAACCTTTGTTGTTGTTAATATATATGCACTTAAAAGAAAACTCGATTTTATTTTTGGGCCCCCCTAATACCTACGTAATTATTGTTTTTTTTTAAATTAACTACTTTAATAAATTGCAAATCGTGTTACTACAGTAAGTTTTTACCCCTCTTACAGTGCACATTGTGTATATAACAAAGAATAATTATAAGTTGAACTTACATCAGGTTGGTGTAAAGAAGGCAGATTGAGGGTTTGCTGCTCAATATACCATGAGTGTGGGGAGATTCGTAAAGCTTGCCAAGTACTTTTCACGTTTTACGTGGACCGGCAAGCGTTAGGTCTGCGAATACACATTCAATTAATTTTTTATAGTTTATATTGTGTCCTCTGTCTTCTGCCACTCGTCACGGCTTTATGCATGCTCCCGACAGTCGCCACAAAATGAGCCCAGACCTGCTAGCATGAGTTGCGTTCGCGCGCTACTCCATACATCTTGCGCGACTTTAAGTATGGATTCGCGCGCGAGAACGCAACACATGCGGTCAGGTCGTCTCGCCATCTCCTTTTTGGCCTGCCTCCGCTTTGGGTCATCTGTGGTGCCCCGTTCGGTCGCTATTTTGGCAGACTGAATGAATCATTGAATCATGTAATTTAGTTATCGTGCGTCTCGCCCGCGCCAATGACAAACACGAGCGAAATGCACGATAACTGAATGACATTAGTTACACGTCATTCTGATATCATGCAGTATTCAGCATAGGTACGTCCGAATTGCCCGGAGTGCTATATTTGGCCTAGTTTAAATAAGTTAAAGTAGGTACTTAATTCATGTAAAGGGTAATTTCCAAATATTCCGCTTACCATCAGGAGATTCGTTTGCCTCCTATGTCATAAAAAACCCGACCAAGTGCGAGTCGGACTCGCGCACGAAGGGCTCCGTACCATTACGCAAAAAACGCCAAAAAAATCACGATTGTTGTATGGGAGCCCCTTAACATAAATATTTATTTTATTCTGTTTTTAGTATTTGTTGTTATAGCGGCAACAGAAATACATCATCTGTGAAAATTTCAACTGTCTGGCTATCAGGGTTCATGAGATACAGCCTGGTGACAGACAGACGGACAGTGGAGTCTTATTAATAGGGCCCCGTTTTTACCCTTTGGGTACGTAACCCTAAAAAAACAATGCACCTGCAAATGCTTAGAAAATTCTCAGGCAAATACCTAATATTAAATATTCTGACCCACTTTTCTACAAACTGTTACAGTGATCCTAAACGCACACATTATAATAGTTGAGGGCGGTTTGCGGTAGTAATCTAGGGTTAGGGAAATCCGCCTCGCGAGGCAAATGACACGCGCGAGCTCTCGATTTATACACAATTTAATATTACCGGATATATTTTAATGTAATAGTTAGCAATTTAAATTACGGGTATAAAGCATCTTAAGATGGTTGCGCTTATCGACTATCCCTGCACCAAATAAGGCCCGGTTCTTCTTTCAGAACTTCAGAATTTTATAGGTGTGAATGGGTTCAAATTTTGCGCCCCGGTCCGCTAGTACCACAGACGAAATAGAAAGTTCATATTAAACATATGAAAAGTAAAAGGGCCTTATTTGGTGCAGGTATGCCTTACCTGTGAAAATGCGAGTGACGCATGACCCAATAGATGAGAAAACAGTTATCATTATATACGCATAGAACCAAGTGTATGGCAAGTACTTATATCGCCATTAATCAAAAAAATCTAGAAGTAATTTTCATGTCTGGCTTAACCTTTTTTTAAGCCTATTAATATGTCACGCATACGCTATCACCATTGGTACTTGAAACTAGCAAGGTAGGAAATATAAATCATACTTTGAAATCATCAGGTACCTTATAGTCTGTTCCGAAAGAGAAAATCGTGAAAGTATGGGAACCAATACATTCTAATAACTCTTCTCTTTCCGAACAGACTTAGCTGTGAGTATGACAACTTAATTATGTCGTCTTCGAGGGTTTTTCACCAAAACAAAAACGTATTTAACGCTGTCCCTATTGAAATGAAACACTCGTATTGGTATAAACAATGTTTTATATACCATCACATGAAATAGGCAGTGTCATTCATATATTTAACATGGAATTGATATTGATATATACATATGTACTTGATATTTTATATTTTGAAGTATATATCTAGGTTAAAGATCTTTTTCAACACACATTTACAGTGCACAGCAGTGTAACAGGTTTTTTTTATTATTTTACAACATATTTTTGGTAAGATATGCTAAACTTTTTTTTCAAAAGAACTTTAAAATTATAAAACGTTTGTTATATAAAACGATTAAACAGTAACTTAAAATTATTGAAAGATATGATTTTCGGTAAATGGACAAGTATAATATTTACCTCTCACGTCGGGCCCTATAACAGTTTCTTCAAGTCTCTTTTGGTTGGGCCTTATTTAAAAATAATTAAAGAAATAACTTTTTACCATTTTAATAACTTAATTGTTACAATTTTAAATACCTAACTTAGTGCCAGTTGCACCATCCGCACTTGACAGACTCATCAACGTCGCCCGGCGCGCCGCGGCGGTTTACTATGAAACTTACACATAGTATAATATACGCGCCACCGAGCGACCGGGGGTAAGAGAAAGAATATTCGTATAAATTTTGGGCAGCATAGGATTTTTTCTCTTTCACTTTTATAAATTTCGGTATTTCGTCATCGCCTCCTACCTATGATGCCACCCGGTCGGTGATAAGGACAAAGCATGGCACTATTTTCTCTTTCCTCTTATAGGAATCGCAATAAGACTATTTCTCTATCAAAGAGTGTCAGGCCATAGGGCCCATCATTCAACGTGAGAGGTAACATTTGATAGTATGCTAAACAAGAATTTTTTTTACAATACGGTTCCGTTGTTTGCAAAATATTTCTATCTGCAAAAATTTTATAATCGCAACAACTCATAAAAATAAATCTAAAAAGCTTGCAAGCCAAAACTGTAATAAAATACATACATTTTAATTTGTCTATAAGTCTGTATAAATGCATTGTTTTACTTGGCACACCGCCAACGCACCATACTCTACTATAAATCTATTATTAGTACGTATAGTCTTTCTATTCTAGAAGATCATATTTGCATACAAAATTACTTGTACATAAGTCCTTCTAAAATAACGATACGAAAATTGAATTTGCTTGACCACAACTTTTAGGAAACACGTGACATTGTTTTCGTAGGAAGGAAAACAGAAAATACGAAGTTTATTACTTTAGTAATAATTATCAGATTATAAAAGGAAACTACTAAACATGAAAAACAATCGATTATAAAATATCTTTAGTACTTTAATATACTTAAATATATAAACAGTTATGCCACTCGCTAACAACTGTAGTTTCAGGTTATGGGCCTAAGTATTCTCCTAACAAAAGTAACTTTTCATACCCTTAGTGAAGTTTTTATGTTGATTCGATTTTTGCGAGTCTATCTGTATATCGACTATCATGATTTTGCAGTAAAGTAAACCTACAAGTAAACCAGACAAGTAAACCTTTAAAAACCCCTCAGTAATCTGTATTCGAAAATTAAATTATCAATAAATTACTAAAAGTTGTGACCTAGACTTTATACAAAAACTAACTCTATCCTTACTTACACAAAACTTTCTTTACTTTTAAAGTCGTATACAAATATATTTTTGTTCTCCATATCTTGGACCGGTACACAGACAAACCTATTCTTGCCTTCACTCTTCTCTGTTACATCTAGAGTTATAGAATACACGTTATTTGTCTTAACATCTAGGTTCAATATTTGTATCTGTTTATTGTTCTCACTGGCAGTGTCTTCGTCTTGGCAGTTATGTTCATGTACTTCTACTTCTACTTTATTATCGTTAATTTCATTCATGGCGGATATGAACTGCATGCTATTGCGTCTTGTGTTTACGACATTGATAATTTCTCCTACTTTTAACTGTTGGACATTAGGCTCTGACTCTTTTTTCTTCTTAGTGTCTTTAATGATATTCTTTTGCGAGCTCGTCCTATTACTATATCTCCTCCAGAAAGAATCTGAATTCTGTTGACTGCTTGAGAATCCAGTTGAGGTAGTCGTATTAAATGTATCTTTCCTTTGCATATTCTCTCTCAAGCTCCTCCCACAATTCATCAACTTATTTATTCTTAACAGCTTTACGAACCCCTCTCTAAACTTCGACGACATCAAATTGTACAATATCGGGTTTATCGCGGAATTCAAATACAGCATTACTCTACAAAAATACAAAAGTATATAATACCCATCTATACCTAACGACATTATTGTCTCGGGTGGAAATACTATGATCCACAGTGTAAGAGCTTTGAAAGGCAGTAAACAAAGAAAGAAGGATAAGACGACAGTTCCCAGCATTAAGATGACTTGTTTCCTATATCTTAGAACGTTGTTTGTGTTGTTGTTGTTCTTCGTGTTCTGTGCGATGATGACGGGATTCTCCATGAGGTTTTTAGCGATGACGCTGTAGAGGACGAGCAGCACGCCGAGGGGAACTATGAAGAAGACGGCGATGGTGAGGATGAAGAAGAGGGCCGACCAGAAGGTGTCGGCCTGGGTGAGGCACACGGGGTGTTCCGAGCCATCTTCATAGACCTCGTAGGTGAAGGTAGCTACGCCGAGGATGGGGCTGTGAACACACAATATCGATTTAATTATTCTTGGTAACTTTATAATCATAATCATAATCATTTATTTAATTCCAGACAACAATGGTCCACAATAATACAAATTAAAAATTACAATTAAATTAAAATAGGTTATAAATTAAATTAAAACAGGTTATCAATTAAATTAAAATTACATAAATTAAAAAATTACACTAAATTGTAAACAATCATTTACTTGCTGGAGCCCGTACATGAACACTTACACAGTGACTCATATACGGGCAATCCAGCCGGTCTGCGATCATGGCCAGGACGCTGTTGCGGCTGGCGCGCACTCTGCTGAGCATCGCCGCGCACCGCTTATACCCGAGGGTTTCTTGTTTGTTAATTCAATACCTTATTAGTCAACCTTAATTACAAATTTTCTCAAATTCTCTTATGTAATTCAATTTCTAGTAAATTATGTTGTGCATGTATGTTGAAATAAAATCATGCGAATATTCCGTCAGAAATTTAATTAATTTAATAAATAACACAACTTATATGAAGAAAGCATATTTAATCTGAAATTAAGGATAAACTACGACAATATTTTTAATTTTAACGAAACTGTCTTTAATTAGCTACTTTATTTACATAATTAAGTCTATCGTTGCCTCTGCAAAAACAAAAATATGCTGGTTTCTCTGTAAAACAAAGTTTCAACTTGGATTAACACTAAAGGCAGTTACATCTTTGTTAAACTGAGGTAGTATTTCATCTCGACACAAAGAGGCCTTGGAGCCTCAAAATTACATTTCTTCGGAATTATTTTTGTTCTCGAGGGATTTTAGATATTATATACGTGTAGACAAATTTACTTTGTTGCTTCAAGTACCTTGTTAAGATGTAAGTAATATGATTTATGATTCAATTAGGTTACCATTTTACGTATGTGAGAAAATGTCGAGGGGATGACAAAATTTGTTGAATAACCGCAATAGCGAATTTCCTATAGATTAAAAAAGCTTGATATTTTTTTGAAAATATTGTATTGGATATTGGATTGGTAAGAGATACCCCAAGCATATATAACGGCCTCTTAGCTTAGTCAGTAGTGACCCTGCCTACGAAACAGGTGGTCCCGGGTTCGAATCCCGGTAACGCCACTTATATGTATATATCACGAATATTTGTTCCTGAGTTATGGATGTTATCTTTATCTATTATCTTTATTTAATTGATATGTATTTATCAAGTGGAGTGTGTATCGTCGCCTAGTACCCATAGTAAAAGCTTTATTCGTTTGAGGCTAGATATGTGTTTAATTGTCCCCAGATTTATTTATTTTGTATATTTTACTTGTAGCATCCGATGCCACCAAAAAAGTTCGTGGTTTGTTATCGTGTTTTCTTCGTATAAATCCAACACGAATAATTGGGCAAATACAGGCATAACAAGGTTGAGGCGTCACCGCTTGACTCGAATGCTAATTAAGAATATTGCAATAAAATAAATCCAATTGAAAACCATTATAAATTTATTTTAAGCAGAATAACATAAAATGAAAAGAAAAGTGGGTAAGGTTTAATTTGTTTTTGAGAAAACGCCCTTAAGCTTTTAATAAAAACAGGCAGCCTCCCATACATCGCTTCGGGTTCCAGTTAAGTGGCAGCCGCCATTGTCCCTTGTGATAATTTACTGAAATGATAACGTCCATTGTTCCAACGCGGTAAATCGCCAAGATTAGGAGAAGCGTAAACTACGACCGAAGCCGCATACATCGCTTGTATCTGAGACGAGTAAATAATTGAAACCATCAATTTCCATGCCAAGTTTTGTTCTTGTTTGTAGTATACCCGAAATCGCGTTCTTGCCCGAAACTCTTTTTTACAAGCTTTTATACAAATAAAAAAGAGCGTGTAGAAGCTAGCAACAAAAGCTTAAACTGGGCATAAATATATGTTACTTAAATGTTTATTTCAATATTATTTCAAATTGTCGTTTTAACCCTTAAATGCATGGATGCAGCCCTACACAACTAAAACATCTAATTTTATACATAATTGTTAGATAAAATTTATTTGTTCCTATATATTATTTAAATAGTAAAACTAATCCGTTTCCGATTTTTAACTTAGTTTTACGCAATATTTTTATTTATAAAGATTACATTCGTTTTAAGAAGAAATTGATGATTGTTAGTTACCTATGTGATTTTAGACGTTTTTTTCGAGGTTTGTAATTGTTTGCATTTTTTTATTATTATTGGTACTTATATCACAAATAGTGTAGCTTTCTGATGATAGTAAGATTTTTCATATATCTCTTACTGAAAGTTATATATTTAAATAAATATGATTAAGCCTGTTCAACTTCTAACACTGATTTCGCAGTAAAAATCGATGTTATAATTTTTTAACCATTTTTACCATAACCAGCAAACAGTTAAGTAACACATTACATTAATTTCAGGCAAAGAAACATGCATTTAAGGGTTAAAATGAGAATGTAACTTCGATTGTATGAGAGCGGTTTTTTGGCGGAGGGTTCGTGATTCGTGTCTTAACTCTTAACTAGGCCCAAGGGCAATTTGCCACATAAAATATGGAACTAGGACCTCGCTTATTTTACGCCATCTACAACAATAATGAGAAACTTAACTTTGTGACACCGGTCAATTCGAACAACGTGATAATTAGATACAAGAACAATACGAGATCTAATAGATATGTTATAGTTTATTTCTCAACTAGTTATCTTTTGCAGTTTGATTAGAGAAACCAATTGTCACTTTACGCTACAATTATTGTGACGTTTTTGGATATCCATTAGAAATCCATTGGATGTCTAAGTAATATTTTAAGCAAATCTTAAAGAGATCGTTCAAGAGGACATTCGGAATCGCGGGAATGTCAAATTTGACATGACTTTCTTAAATATCTCGTTATCGTTTCTGTTTCTGTTTCATATCTAGTGGATATCTAGTTGTTATCTAGACCATTGTTCGAATTGGCCCGTTAGATTGGTTCTTATTTCTTGCTTGTCTCTTTAAGTTAACAATGGATCCAGTAAAGGAACTCTCAGCGTAAGAACAACGTATTGAACGCAGAGAAATTATATAAAGTCTAGTCTATATGTATTGCAATAAGGTTGAAAACAGAATGACCTTCTTCTTGATTTAATACATATATATTTACAATAATGGTTGTATTTGTTTAAGGAATTTTCATATCTGACACTTAATTGCGGTTTCTGTACAATGGTATTTAGTTCAAGTGTTATAGGGCAAAGATTAACGGCTCAAACTGATGAGCAATTGAGAAATTTCGAATATAAAGGGTCGTGGGTCATACAACACTAAGCTAATATAGTAAAAATATATTTAATTGAATGTTTAATAATTTAACTCACGCATTTTCAAGTAATAATAGCGCACACGAGTTTCGAGTAGGATACGACCAAAAATCGAGTGTCGAGTAGCATTCGTGGTACAACTAAAAATACGCGAGTAAAGGATGACTCAGGTTAGACCGGGCCGTGTCCGGGCCGGAGCTTCCGGCGCTTACTTTTCTATGACATGACAGGTGATCACGTGATGCTTTCCATACAAAACGAAGCGCCGGAAGCTCCGGCCCGGACACGGCCCGGTCTAACGTGAGTCATCCTTAATACGGTATTACTAATTTAATTTTTGTTTTTGTTTTTGCTATTATTTTTATATTCCCTTTTTTAAACATCTTTTTTCTTTCATTATATTGTCCTGTGTATGTGTGCTTTATGGAATAAATGTCTTTCTTCTATTAGGTTAGTGTTTGAGAATTTTGGTTTTTATTTGTTGCAGATGAACTTGTACTCACGTTAGAATATCCGTGTCCGGGCCGAGGCTTCCGACACTACGTTTTCTATAATCGGTGATCACGTGATGCTTTCTATTAGAAAATTGGAGTGTCGGAAACTTCGGCCAGGACCCGCACCGTTCTAGCGTGTCAACCTTTACGGAATGTTATTTATTTATTTAAACTTTATTGCACAATAAAAAATAAGTACAAATGGCGGACTTAATGCCTTAAGGCATTCTCTACCAGTCAACCATAGGGCGAAACAGAGATTCTCGAACGTGGGTGCAGTGGAAAAAATATTTAAGAAAACAGCAACTATTAATGTTATGTGAGCTCTTCTCTTCTAGTTAAGTAAGTGTGATGTCGTGTACAGTCAGCAAAACTATTAGCTTAGCACACCTGCATACATATTTGTATGCACCTAAGGTACAACAATAAGTACACTGCTACGAACAAAACCAAAGTCTATTATTCAAACATAATATTTCTATATTATTATTTATATACTCATTTTATTTTTGCTATATATTTTAAACTAGCTATTTAGCTATAAACTAGTATAAAATAGCTAAGGATATAGCCGAGGGATTGGACTAGCAATATTTTAAACCGAAGTATACTAAATTAAATTAAATTAAAAAATCATTTATTTCGAGTATCTGATGTGACTCATAAGTACACAATACAAACATTAAACAAAACACAAGCATTAAACAAAACACAAACATTAACCAAAACACAAACATTAAACAAAAAACTACAAAAATTACATTAAGGTAGGTAACTGCTAAGTACACTTTCAGATATTGACGAAAAACATTAAAACCCGCGCGATCACGAAATCTTCCGTCGCAAGATTCGCGCGGCGGCGCGCCTCATATTTTGTTCCTAATTTCCTGGCTTAACGCCCTCCTAATGACTGACATTGTAATGCGTTATTTAATCAGAAGCAGAGTTCATGAAATGAAAGCGCCATCATTGTTATATTGCAGTGATTAGCTTCAGCTGCTCATTGTTCTGTCGTAAATGCCGTAATACGGCGTGGCGTTTATGCTACCAAGTGGGATGATTAACTCAATGTGTGACTTTTTAATTAAATATACTTGAAGCACATATTACTTCAACTAGTAGAATCCAGTAGTTGTGTAGTAACTAGAAGGAACTTGTCAGTAAAACGACTAAAACTACACCTATCAAAAAAAAACAGGCAAGGTGCCCATCACGCAGGCAGCATTCCCGCGCTGTATCGCGAAAGCAATCCTTTACGCGCGAGGGTCCCCCGTTGCCTCTCTAAACTTGTCGGTCACTATCCACGGCCGCGGCACGGGCGCTATCGGTTGGAATGGGTTAAATATGCCTACTGTGCACACCTGGCTTCAACGTTTTTATAAATTAAAATTATTTAACAACCTCATGTAAGTGCTAACACTTATTATTATTATTATTTATTGTTGGGGTGTTGTGGGCCTGTGAGTGTCACGTCGACCAAGCAGTGATCTATTGTGACGGCCCTTTAAAGTTCGTTACTAATGCCCGTTGAGTCCAGAAAATTCCAGATTCTTTGGGCCGTAATGTTCTGTACCTCATAGGGTTGCAGTATGTGCCGCCCTAAGTGGATACTTCTTTTTGACATTAATGGTCCACAGGAACAGAGAATGTGCATTGCAGTCTCCTCTGATTCCTGGCAGAACCTGCATGTCGCATCCTGTTTCTTCCCAATTCGGAACATGTGTTTGTTCAACTTACAGTGTCCAGTCAATATTCTAGTCACTGCTAACACTTTGTGGTAGTGATAGTCTATTTCAAATCGGCGTAATATATACACTATATATCAATATACCACAATTTAATAATAAATAAATAAAACGCTTTGGCTTTTGGAAGAAACTTGTTAATTTCTTGACCAAAAATATCACTATTTGTTCATGAGTAACGAAATTCGCATGGAATTATCGTTATACTCGTATTGCAGCAATTAGCTTCAGCGGTAGCTCATTGTTCAGTCGTAAATGCCGTAATACGGCGATTATGCTTCTAAGTGGGGCCGTTAACACAATGTGTGGCTGTATTTAAATACTCCCCTAACAGCATTTATTCGTCATTATGACGTCAGCGATGTCATTATGACGCCATAATTACGTCATTATGACGTCGCTGACGTCACTTTGCTACCTGGGTCGTGACTTTGCTTGATAGGGTAAAGGCACCAGTGCTCAGCCATGCACCAGTGGTCGGCCTTTCTTGCTTATTTTTGGCTGTAATTATCAAACCTTTTCTAATTTTCATGTCAAAAGTAGGTGATATTATAGATTGATATACTATTAATTGAAAAATAGTTTAATTTTTCAAATAATTGTCTGGCATGAACCACAACACTACTTTAAAGAATTGCTGTCTTCTGACATGAAGGATCATGTGATATGCGCCATTTTTTTTGGAGTGTCACATGGTATTTTGATAAGTTGTTAACAGCCGAATTATGATTTCTTGTTAAGTTAAAAGAACGTGGACTGCATCACATGATTAATACTTATTATATCTAAAAAAAGTAAAAAAAGAATATAAATCCATATAAAAGTAACATTTTTAAGCCTCCCTTGGCTGACTACTGGGATTATGCCAGTAATTTTGGAAAGGTCGTAAACCCAGAAGTCAGCCGAGGCAGGCAGACCATAGGAATCAGAACTTTTTTTTATTTTCAAATGAAATCTAAGTCGTTAAGCCAAGCACCTTTAAATATTTACATTTTTATGATTTTATTTGATTGAAATAAGTAACTACCCAGTAGTCAGCCTGTGGCTGACCAGTGGACATTGACATCGCGAAACTCAGAACCCACTAAACTGGGTATTGGTACACAGGGGGCTGATTACTGGCAAAAACGCACTTTCATTATATTTAATGAAATATTTCCAAAAGCAACATTTAAAAACGTTTTATTCTTAACAAAAATTAAACTATATGAAATTCTTGAACAGTATAAACTTTAATCAATCTTATAAGACAATTAGTAAGCAAATTAAACGATCTTGAACATGGAAATTTCGTATAACGGCTGACTACTTGTGCCTTTACTTGTGATACAATTATTAATTTGAAGTCACATTATAAAACACGAATTTAGGTTTTTGGCGATTACAATAATATAGTAAAAAAATATGTATGTAATAAACGCAATAGTCTAATAACTTCACATTAAGAGTGTTTCTAACTTTGGAGTTACAGATGCAAAAAATGATTTTAGTTCTTAAAGCTTTTGCCTTAAAACATTTAGAATAAACATTTGTTAAGAGTGATATATTTATTTTTATCATTTTAAAAAAAGGTTAAGGAATCAATCATCAATCAATATCAGTACAGTTATATAGCCAAATTAAATAAATATTATAGTGGCTACTTTGCCCAGTCTTGCACTTATTTTATACGAGTTTGCCCGTCGTTTTAAACATTTATGAGTTTTAGACAGTATAGACGCATTCGCTTTTACGCATTCATACTCGTACTTAAGTTACAGTTTATTGTTAATTATTTACGTTAAGGATGACTCACGTCAGACCGGGCCGTGTCCGGGCCGGAGCTTCCGGCGCTTCGTTTTCTATGGAAAGCATTACGTGATCACCTGTCATGTCATAGAAAAGTAAGCGCTGTAAGCTCCGGCCCGGACACGGCCCGGTCTAACGTGAGTCATCCTTTAAGCTGAAAAATTAGGTAGGTACTTACCATAATTCTAAACTAAAATATCTAAAATGCTACAAAAGAAATCAAACAATGTTATTAGTTTCATAAAGTTTATAATTATAATCAAAAAAGGCTTTTTAATTCATTCTGCTCCATATATTATATTTTGTAATACCTACATCTAATAATACTTTTAGAACACTCGTCGAAAACCAGACGAACCATAAACTTTAATAGATCAAAGGCATTTTCAGAAACGTAAAATATGATACCAATTTGATTTAAATATCAGTAGGTACACATGTTTAACAACATTGATATTAAATTGATATCATTTTCTACGTTCGTCCCAAGTTCACGATCTATTTTATTTCCTAATTTAAGCTATATTAAGGGCTCTAACATTTAAGTAACTGAAGAGCCTTTTACAGCCTCCTAAATTTAGTAACTGATGAGAGAGACGCCGCAATCCGTGAGACACTATGAAGATTTCCATATACAATAATATCGAGGCACGACTAAGCTTTTTCTTCAAAATTAAGCCGATAAAGATCAAGCTACATCATATCACACGAAACTTTCGGGACAGTCGTAGTCGACACTCCTCGACTTTACCACGCAGTCCACTTTTATTTTATGCCTCAATGTTTTACTTTCACACTCTATGCTCTTAGCTTTCGCACTGTTTATTAGTACGCTGCGCCGTAACGAGCCCCGGCCATCCAACTCGATATCTGGCCGGATAACACTAACATCTTCCATGATATCGGACCGATCCACCGTCGCCACCTCAACCATACTGCCCTCACTCCGCATCCTGTTTATCTTAGTCACCTTTGAACCACACACTGGCTCCGACTGCTGTCTAATAAATCTCTTGTTCAATAACCTATCAAAGAAATTAGTTTTAACTTTAACCGTGTCAGTTTTGTCTAAACTTCCTCTATGGAACAACTTTTTCAAACTATTGGTCGTGCGCGTCAAACTGCTGCTGGTCGTTGACCCGTTCGCCCTGTTTTCCACGCTTTGATTTCTAACAGCTACCTTTTTATAACAGATGCACACTTTACAGAAACCTATTCTAAATTTGGACGACATTAGATTGTACAATATAGGGTTTATAGCGGAATTTATGTATAACATTATTCTAGAGAAATAAAGGACACTGTACCACGTTTCTGGGTTCATACTCTCAGTCCATTCTGATGGGGTTACTATTATCCATAAAATAAGTATTCTATATGGCATAAGGCATATGAAAAAGCATAGGACTACAGTTCCGAGCATTAGAATCACTTGTTTCCTAGCTCTAGCGTTATAGGGATCGACAGTCTTATTCATGACGACTTTGGAGGCCGCGGTGACGAGGTTTTTGGCAATGACGCTGTAAAGGACGATCAGGATAATGAGGGGGAGGAAGTAGAGGAAGACGATGACCATGAGGAAGAAGCTGATCTGCCAGGGGGTGCGGGCCGGCGTGAGGCAGCGCGAGTGCGTGCCCTCGTCGCCCCAGTCCTCCGTGTGCTCCGCGATGCCCAGGATGGGACTGAAACAGAAAACTGGACTAAAGACTTTCGTAAGAAATTAAGGTCTAGGACTTACTGAACATTTGAGTTTCATTTAATAGTATTACATTTACAAATAAGTTTCTATTTTCTTTACTCAAATGGACAATGATTTTCCTATAGACCCAGAAGTTTTGAAGGAAAGTGCTAGCATTAGAATTTGCAGATGTCAGCAAAGAGGTGAATTTTGAACCTGGAAATTGCATACTAGCACTTTAGGACTTTCTCACCAAGATAGAACCAAGCTTTAAGAAATAACCATGCCCCGTTGCAAAAAATAGTTACTTGTGCACATATAATTGCTGACATGACAATGACATATATACATGTCTTTGTATTGCAATGAAAATAATAGAAATGTGCCAGTGCTATCCCGGTAAGATTGTGATCACTTGACAGTTTCTACAGAGTGGTCAGTTTGCAAATTAAGTACTTAAGTGCTATGTAAAGTCTACAGAATTCTATTTAAATGAATGGGGTAATTATTCTGAATAAGAATTACGTTTGACATGACATACCTATACGTTAACTTGTTGTTGAAATGAGATGTAGTTAAGCGAGCTACTTTTCAACAGTAGCTGGCCCAATAATTCCTTATCATGAAACATTTTTTTATATCATGTCAAACGTCTTAATAGAATTATTGTAAACAAGAGTAAGTTACATCGAAATTCGACGGAAGAATAAAAAATAGTTTACAGATAAAAAGTATAACCATAAAATAAAGTTGGAAAAGAAACAAGCAATTTCCTCGAAGTCGTCGCATCTAATTTGGATCAACTGATACAATCGTTTCATTCGTTCATTGAATGAATGGAGAATGGGCAATATTGCGACTTTTATGTTAATTTGGAAAGCAACACTCGCCGAGTTTATGTGAGCAGTTTTTTTTCGGCACTGTCGACTTTTTAAAGACTTATAAAGCCCTATAAACCATTTTCACCTTCATTCAAAAATATTTACATTCGTAGTGTAGTAATTACTGCATCAATAAATAGCTGTCCTAGTTAGTTTTAATAAGGCTTGTTGGGATGTCTGATGTTAAACCTAATTCATAAGTAGAAAATTGATAGCGTAATCTGTCGTAGAATTGTATAGTATAGACTTTAGCTTATTCCGTGAGTAATAGGGATGTTGCCTATTTTTTAGAACTGTTTTCATTTTATAGATAGACACGTAATTATTGCAAAAAAATTTTTTACATTTTAATTCATTAATTTTTAATAAAAAATCGACTTTAATTAGTTTAGTGTTTAAATTTCGCGCAAAAACTCTCCAAGCTGTCACGTGATCTGGATAACGTAACGAGGTGATAAACAAACGGCTATCGGTGCCAGAGGACCACCAGGTTTGACAACTTGTCTGTGCGTGTTTCTCACGCCGTGACGTCACGCGGTCCGATTTGCGTTTGCAGTCACGTGATGCTGGGCATTGTTTTAAATGCTTTTAATTATTTTTAATTAATTTATGAGGCATATTTACACTAACAAAATATTACTTTCAGCATTCTAATATTCCCTGATATGGTAAAAACATAATATTTTATATATTCGTGATTCATGTCAACATCCCTATATTCCCTATTGGGTTTGTTTGCGCTCCATTTCACATGATTGAACGAGTCTGACTAGTAAAAGCAAATCACATCTGTTTTAAATGTATACGCCTTATTTCTACACTTTAAGAGTCACATTCCTATACCAAAAGTTGCGCTAAATGTAGCGGTCATCAATGTGAAGTGTATACCTAAGTTACGTACGTTTTGGTATCCCATCGAGTTTACGACATTAGTTACGGGTTTTAATAGTTTGGATATCGGCTATTAACGCTTGAATGGCGATAAACTGACATTATAGCTACATTAAACTTTTTCTTATACTCTCATTAAAGGTACAGAAGCTCTTAAAATACCCACTTACACTGACAATAAACTTGGCCAATTTGTTTTGACAAAACAAATTGATTATGAAAATATAATTTCTAAGCACCTTCAGTATATTTTCGAAATGTGAAGTATAATATAAATAATATTGTTTTCATTATTTCATATAATTTGAATTTTTTTACTGCTAAAAAAAAACTTTTATCAGTTGCGTTGTGCGCACCGCGTAAAGATTATTATGTAATTTACCTTTTTATTGTTACTTATTTGTTTACTCAAACCTCAAACAATAATTACAATAACTGTCGGATAATGCTCAACTGCCATTGCCAACATTGCCCATTCTCATAACTGCGCAAACAATGTTTATTGTACGAAAATTATACAGGAAATTCATAGGCTTAGATAGTGAAAAGGCGTAAAGAACTTTGTACTATGAGGCGCTTCACCCCTTTTTGTAGAAGCCCAGAAAATTACAATAAAATTATAGTTACAGAGCTGTAAAAATAAATAGCTACGAATAAAGCTTAACGAGTGTGATGTACGGACAAACATAGCGATGTACATGATAGCTGTCACATATAGTTTACATGGAGCATAGATATACGAGATTGCTAGTCTTTATAGGTCTATGATATGGTGGAGAATATTTTTTTAAAGGTGCATTCACATTGTATTTACTTTTTGTAGAACAACGTTTCCAAATGTTACTGCAACACTAGGTAATAATTATCTATTATAGTTACCGTATTGTGTTACCCCACAAAGTTAACTGTAGTGTGGATGGTTCTTAACTTGTGGTAACTTCCTAACGAGTCGTAACTTTAAATATTCTTGTTATTTAATGTTCTTAATTAAGATTACAAGATACAGTAGTTAACTTAAGTTTTATTAAACTTTAATTATATCTCCTCTAGTCAATAAGCTTACACGATAAACATTGTGTATCGCTTTTATATTTTGTGATTGCCCTAGAAAGTGGGCAAAGTAAAAGTTGTTTATCCAATTTAGCATAATTTACAAAGACTAGCAACCCCGAAATATAATATCTATGTAATATAACGAAGCATGTACGAACCTTGTTTCACAAAGGGTTTATATTGTTTTTAGGATGGTTTCCACTGTAAGCACTTGCCGTATTATGGCATCCTGGTACCTTTGGAAGTAAATACCTCATCTTTTAGGCATTATAATATACACAATAAAGGCACGAAAATTGCAAAAGGCTTATAATGTCACGAACATTAGTCTTAAAATTTGTTTATAATAAGGTCAATATGGGTAAGTGTAGCTGGCCTTTAAATTGGGCCTGTTCACACATTGATTATAGTTTATTGCATGTTCATACATTTGCTAATAATATAATTGTTACTTGTGATTAGTGGCAAATGTATGAATTCGCAATAAACACTAGTCAATCTGTAAATAGGCCCTGTAAGAGTCCCGTTGTATAGTTACAATTAGGCGGTTATCGCAACGATATTGTAGGTATCGAATGTATTGCCAGTGTGATGAATGCTTAAAACACTGCATTCTGGGGCCGAACGACGTACAGATGTAGTGAATAATCCTTTACCATCATATGTTCACGGAAACGCAGTTCATATGGCCTATGGCGAAGGGGAGGTGGAGGGGCATATATTTAGTTAGAATTTTTTATTATTAAGGATTGTTCACTACCTTGTACTTTAACAAAAATTTCAACATTGTACCTTAATTTAATGTTTCGCCAAAGTGAAACATTGCATACCAGACCTAATAGTTAGTTCGCACATTGTTCAGTGTTCAATATCAATGTGTCATTATTAATAACTATTAATAAGTAAACTGCTCGACAGGTGTAGTTGGCCACGGACCAGAAACCTGCACGCTCGAAGACACGTGTGAAGTACAATTATTTAAATCATTTCGTGCTGATATACGGCCGAGACGAATATATTTGCCATGTGGCATTTCACAGGTCGTTTAACTGTTTGTTTATTTGAGGCATGATTTGTGTCGTTGCAGGATTTTTAGCCCTTCGTGTGCCAGACGCCATTTTGCACATATCTGGAAGAATGCCGTTCTCCCGCTGCTGCCAGGAAAGAATATCGGCTCATCTGCCTGTGTCAGAAATGAACGTGCGAATGACAGCTATAAATATGAATTATCTCAAATGAATTTTTTCGCCCAAACCCTACGCCGTTAAACAAGAGGCATTTTTTGTGCGCCGCGGTGGCTACCTCATTTCTCAGCAGTAAAAAGGATCACGCCCGTTTTAAAGGCAATTTTAGCGTGCAGCACATAGGGCTCAAACTCAAATTTGAGTAACAGCTTTTTGCTGTCTCCGAATATTCTTACCTGTCGTCCTACATTACCCAAACGTGTTAACTCCGAATGCTGTTATCTGAATTTGAACCATAAAAGTAGAACGCTAAAATTGCCTTTTAAACGGGCGTGATCCTTTTCACTGCTGAGAAATGAGGTAGCCACCGCGGCGCACAAAAAATGCCTTTTGTTTTACAGCTTAGGATTTGGGCGAAAAAATCATTTGAGATAATTCTTACTATAATTGATTTGGTTCCGATATCATTCTTATATCGGTTTGATGTCAGTGCACGTTCGAATCGGCCTGGAAACGATTTCCGCGCTATGGCGCGTCTGCCCAGGGGCCAAAATGCCAATCGTTTGCGCTACGAAAACGAAACGCTATCTGTTTCTCTATCGCACTAATATGTAAGAGTGATGGAGAAACAGAAAGCGTTTCGTTGTCGTAGCGCTAACGATTGTCATCTTGTCTGTGCCATCAGTTTTACGTTCTCATTCGCACTGCAACAATTCAAACGCGAGTGGGGTGACACTGGACCTTTTGGGCACTCTCGGCTCCGTTCGTCTTACGCGCTGGCCACGAAATTGCGCGACGGACAACTTCGGCTAAGGCGACAACCATAGGTTGGAGCGAGACACAGCCATCGGAATCGGACCTTTCGTTCCTGCAATGTCGGTTCTACAGTCGCGCAATGTCGTGGCCAGCAGCGCGTTAGCGTTGCTACGAGCAATTATTAGGGTTGGCAAAACTTGACATTCCTTTGCGTGCACCAACACAGATAAGATAATTACTTACTTGAAATTTGAGAACCCTAAATAGCCGAAAGGTACAGTGCCATACATTAGAAAGGGACAACATGATTCGTCCCTGAATCGCTGTCAAACATCGGTTTTGTAGAAAGTGTCATTTCTGTACGGTAGTAAGTACATACTAAATATTATTTATTCTGTGACGCAACGAACAACACGGCGTCGCCATCTTGTATTGGGACCGGGAAGCGGACAGTTATTACGCCTTCAATAACACGGGGAATGTGAGACGTATTGGACGACTATTGGAGATTCCGGGAAACAATACGCTCTATTTCTGCTTTAAATAAAATATATTATGAGTTTTAGTTTATTTAAAAATACCGCTTGAACCTACATGAGTAGTGGCATTGTGATACCTAAAATTTAAATAAATAATTATTTCAGAGAACAGCCAACAGCCGTACAGTCACCTGAAATAATATTATGTTACACGACGAAGGCTGCAAAAATATCTCGGACGATATTATTTGTAGAGCCATAAGAGCGTGTCTCATATTTTTGCGGCCTTTAAACAGTAACATATTATTGCAGGTGACTGTACATGTATAATTATAAAAGCATTTTTGCTTAAGCTGAAATGGATGGATGCGCTGAATGGATGCGGATGAAATGGATTCCAGATGTGGTGCTGGAGGCGTATGTTGAGGATACCCTGGACCGCCATGCGCACCAATGTATCGATCCTTTCACAGTTTCGTGTCCAAACTCGCCTATCTACAGTCTGCTAGCAGCGCATATTGTCCTACTTCGGCCACATAATGAGGAGGGGGGATGAAAGCCTTGAAAAGCTGATCATTGTTGGAAATACGGAGGGCAAACGAGGCCGGGGACGGTCTCCAACTAGATGGAGCGATCAAGTAAAAGGGGCCCCCTCCTCAACCAGCTTTTGCTCGGTCGTCAGAGACGCGATGGATAGGCACCGATGGAGGCAGATCACAAGAACCAGGTGTGGAGCATCCACATCCACTGATGACCAATATCCTCAGCCATGAGGGAGCGACCACAGAGAGAGAGAAATGGATGCAAGCTTATCGTATAATAGGTAGTAAGTTAAATAAATATTCACTTAAATAATATTGTATAAGATGGTAAAGTCTTAAAGACAAATTCGGTCTTAAATTTTGGCAGCTATATTTAAGTTTTCATTCTTTAAGTACATTCATATTATACCTACATTTCGTTTTATTGAAATTGACAAAGCGCTGACTTTGCTAATAAAAAAAACAATTGAAACTTAAAATACTCGTAGCAATGGCAATAAGCAAAAGTATTTATGGGTTTATAGGACTTCTGAAATATGAATCTCTGTATTATAAACCAATTCTAGCTTCCGAAATAGAGTTTTATTGCCAAGGCAATAAAAGCGAAGATTCGCTTAAAGTGTTCAAATGATATGAAATATTGTCTGGATTCGGCTTTGTCTATTACGATCTTGTTTTGGCTTTGTCGACCAAAAAATCATAAAATATACCTGTGATAACAATCTTTGTGGCCACGACTGGTTGTTTATAGGATATTTATTCGATTATTTATGTGGCTGAATTGTTCGTATATTTTTTAAATAATATCCATAAGAAAAATAAGTTCAAATTAAAACTACCTACCGTAAAACCCAACTATTTGTACAGCTTGGCAAAAAAGAGTAGAAAATAATAGGGGCGCCACTGTCTATGTAAAACGTCTTACATATGGCAACTATTGAGTCACTTTGACGTCTCTTTTGTATGAAAACAGTAAATGTTGCCATGATATAAAAATTTAGTTCCATTTCTTCTCTTTTTTGCCAAGCTGTAGTCCAAAATTGTGGTTGAAAACTAACTCGAATAGCTTCATTCAGAAGAACTAATACTCCGTACTCGGCTCTTTATTATTTGTCACCATGCCTGTCACGGTCTAACAAGTGTGTAAGTGCGAAAGTGACGCATGACATGACAGTGACAGTGCGACTATTATAAGCAGGTGTGAATATGATCATTATTTGAATGTCGCAGTTCTTTCAAAAGTAAAACTTTGTAATAAAAAAAATAACCAAAAAATAAGATTCATATTGATATTACTTATTGAACTTGTTGACAATAGTTGTACTAGTTGTAGTAGGTACTACAGTTGGGTCATTTTACTGGTCTTTTTTTTTCTTTTCATATATTTATATTTTGGCTGCACTTTATTCATATATAGGGAGCGTGCATAAACTGTAGGGGGCAGCACAGGAGACGTCAGATACGAGTATTTGGCGCGAGGCGTAAATGTTTGGTTTATGCTTTCAAAGTAGCCCACAAGATGGCAGCACTTGCTTAGGCGTGAAGTGTCAATATACATGTGATTCTTGTACCTCATAGTTGCGATTGCCCTGGTTGAGATTATTTAGGTATTCCAATTTGTATATTGTTGTGCACTGCACTACATACAACAATATTCGTTCATGCACCCAATTCATGTCCTATAGGGAAGTTAAAGGTCCCCAAAGTATGTGTAACAATATATTCGAAAAGTTTTAGGTAGGCCAAAGTTTTTTTATATTAAATTATCCGGGATGTCTTCAAAAAGGTCTTATTTTCGTAACTTTATTTCTTAAATTATTCCTAACATTTTAACTGGAAGGTTTATTTTCTCAAAGGCACTGATATAGATTAGAGATATTACGTCTCCGTTGATATAGGGGTTAGGTTTGGTCACTGAGGTCAGGAACCCGATTCAGATATAACAACTTGTTACGGTTTTGATCTTATTTTGATATGGTCTTGAAGACCGCTCCCACTGATTGGTGCATGCGAAATAAAGTGTAAGTCTTGCGTGAGATGCGAGCCAATCGTATCAAAACCAGTTGAAAAACGTATCAAGTTGTTAAATCTGAATCAGGTTCTAAATCACTGGTTAGGTCAGAAGCCATAAAATGCACTGTGGGGCATGCAAGTAATGTGTACGAGTGAATTGTTTGACTGACGGATGAAAGTTGTTTATTATTGACTGAACTTCAAAACTACCCCGATTGCGACTTGCGATAAACCGGACGCTAATGCATTTGGCCGAGTTTTCTACCTAATATAATAATAATAACTCTAACTCGTGGTTGGATCAAGGGTCAGATGCAGAAGGCGCTAATTATGGACACGGCGCGTATAGTACGTCAGTTCCTCACTCTGCGGCCCTGACCACCGGCAGCTTGGGCCTTGCCCCGCTGCCGGCGGCACCCTAGGTTAGGTTTTTTATAATGTGTTTATATATATTTTGTATTGTTTTGTAAGTGCTTTTATATAAACCTTAATTTAAGAATAAATAAAGGAAAAAATCTCTAACTAATTTCCAATTTCACCATTAACTGGTTTTTAACCAGATCTAAATCTGTTCTGTGGATGTGCAAATTGTAAAAACAATCCAAAAAGTTGAAAAATTTCTTGGAAATTTCTGTAAAATTTTACAAAAAAAGTAAAAATTTTGGAAATAGAAAATTTCTGTTTCCATACAAAAATATGAGATTTTTTTTAAATTATTCCATGTGGAAATTATTTCAATTATGAAAACTTTCTCATGGCACACCACTATATCAACAGTGCACCGCCCTATCCGAGAAATAGGGCACGAGAAGTAGACTAGTCTAAAACGCGTTTTAATTTTGCTCAAGAACTTAGAGTAATTAACAATCTGTTTTTTACGTTACCTTTTTAGGACAAATTGTTTAAAACTATCTATACTTGAATGCGCGACCCAAAGGGAAATATCAGTAATATGATTTTAAATCTATTCATAAAAATATTCTTTTTGAGTAAAGTTATTTTGGGTAAGTATTAACAAATAAAACATGAAACATTTTTGCCCTATTTTTAACATTCGCGGAACGCACGGAGGTAAACAAGCGATGTCACATACTAATGACACGATGACAGCATTCAACTTTCCTCGTGACATGTCTGCGTTTCAAGTTCATGCCAACAACAACAACTTGCTAATCGTTGACACCACTTATTACATTATTTTTAAACAGGTTCTTGATAATTATGTTTGTTTTGGAATCTTGTTTAGCTTGTTATTATAGGTAATTTGGGTGAAATATGACCGCGGTTCCTACTTTAATGTTTGAGTAGGAATTCTGCGACTGGAATGAAATGCATATGTGAAATCAATGAAAAACTAATGTTATTAGGCCTCCTCTGTTAGCTTACACGCTTTAGGCCTCCCTCCCCTACCTAATAAAATAACTACCTAGATAAATATAAAAAGTATTTAAAATTTAAGTAAAAAAGTGTGCGTATCGGACTTAAGAAAAAAAAAAAAAAAGGATCTTCAACTTTTTAGTTTATGAACATGTAGAGTGAAAAACACAAATGAAAACAGAACTTGTTCCTTGAAACTGCAAACCATGTCACGTATACAAGCTACAACATGCCGTAGATTTAGAAGCTCACAGGCTCTTCAATATGTCTAGGAACCACAGATCACGTAAGAATAGTAGAGGCCCTGCTGTTTGTTAGAATCGACTTTTCAATGTATGAACTTTATACGTGACTGGTTATACAATAAAACTTTATTGCCAAACTTTATGGCTCAAGGGGGGAAAATGAAAAATAAAGAATAGTTATTTGTTATGCAAGTACTGCGGAACACACAACTTTTCACCTCACTACAGCGAGGAAAATGCGCATGCAAGAAAAAAAAAACAAAGTATATAAATAATCATATTTTATTTTGCCCTCTATTTAACCCTTAAATGCATGATTTTTTGTATAACTTTTTAATAAATTGAAATAGATGTGTCATGCTGTATAAAAGTAATAAATGTGATTTTGGATAGCTGCATATTGAGCCACGGACCATCAAATATACGATGCATATATACATCATTATGCATTTAAGGGTTAACATATCAAATTTAAGACATAACACACTCAAATCCAAACAAAATAAACAAGAGAAAGCACACATATTCATCGTGCTCGAAATTCAAATGACTTTTGCACGCTAGCGGATAACATAGACTTTTGCACGCAGATTTCGCGCTATAAACTGAGGTTTTCCGAGCGAGTGACGTGAAAACGCATTTACTATTTCACATTTCACGTTATACCTACTTACTGTATAAAACTTTAGTGGCGTACAATTAAATTAACTCATATATCAAGTTTACATTTCATTTTAGAGAATCTAATAAAAAGCGCACACTCTGCTGGAATAAAATAATTTATTATTCAAATGTGGGTAAAAGGTATCAATAAAATCGGCTACTTTCAACAAAGTTACGTCTGCGCTTGTGAAAGTTGAAATCGGAAGATATTGAATTTGAATCCTTTGAAATAGGGTGTAAGAAACGGTTTATGGAGGGCAAAGTTATGTTTGCTAAAGTGTATTATCTGGAGTCATGCAAGTAACAAGAGTTGTGGAGATGTGGATGTAGGGTTGTCACTGACAATTTAATTAAAAATGTTTAAAATTTGATAGACTGCATGGTAACAGATTTTTGTTTAAGTACCTATATTATAAAACTGGAATCTATCTTTGAAATTAAAATTATATTTAGCCTTATTATATTTAATAAATGTTAATTCCCCTTGTTAAAAGAAAGACTGATGTATTTATACGCATACATCTTTTTTATACTAAGCGAATTGATTTTCTCGTAGTGGCCGACAAATCTGACAATTGAGTGATAGCAGCCACATATCAGCTCATTATTTTAGGCTAAAAATAAGGAAAACAAAGCATTTGTATTGATTTTTAACATAAATATTTAAGTTAAAACATACTTAATCATATTATTTTATTATACATACTTAAGAAAATTAATCACTAACATTTCAAATATTATTTTAACCTAAGCATTTTTAATGGCCAAAAAAGCATAATTCTTTTTTTATTGAATCCTATCGACAGTTATTTTATATGTAAACCTGCGACACTTATTATTAACAACGTGTAAATGTTCTTTTATAATAATCTTTTCACCACACCAGTTGGTAAAGGCTCTCTTGATTGTTCAAAAACTGATAAGAAAGTTGAATTTTCTTCACATGTCAGGCACAGTAATCAAATGCAAATTTTGAGTTGTTTGCTGGTAGAATTTAGATACTTTTAAATGATGATTTTGATATTGAATCGATTTGCTTTGATTTTGTTTGATATTTTACAGTTAGTATTTTTCTTGTGTTGGTGTGGTGATAAATTTTTGTGTTTCTCTCGGTGGTAAGATTTGTTTAACCCTCGTGCCTTGAAACCTTCGCAACGTTCAAGATTCCATTTTTCGAACCAATCGCTACGCTGGTGGTTTAATTTTGGAAGGTTTCGCTTGCTCGGATATCAATATTAGAACGAGAGGTCAAACAACAACTTTGCCCCCTTGCAAAACAAATAATTACCTATTTTATATTCCTTTTAATGAATTATTTGATTACTTACGGACAAGGCTTGCCTAGCACAGAAACCAATTTTTAAATTTTGCGTTTTTTAAGTCAGTTGAAGAATATCCGTGGCAACCCTTACCGTTATAAAGCCTGAATTGGAAATGAACCAGAGGAGCTGACGCCGCGGATTTCGCTGAGCATGACGCTTTGAAAGTTTTAAGAGGAATCCCTCACACGTAGCATACCTACTGTTCTGAGTCCGTAGGGTGGTAACGTTCAGGGAATTAAGGGAAACTAAAAAAAGTATATAACATACAGGAATTTCATTTCTGTGCCACTTTGCACCTACGATAGATCGGTAGAGCTAACGATTAAGTACAGCCAAAGAAAACACCAATATATGTTAGTTCTGGGGAAAAAAGTCTAGTAAAATTAAAAATATTATTTTTTTCAGAACCAACAAATTTTACCGTTTTTGATTTACTTGTCGCATGTACTATTTTTGCCACGAATAAATTTCTATTTCTAAATTTAACAGAAATATTTCATAAAAGAAGAATTTTAAAATCTGCATACGCCTCAGTGTGGTTTGCCGACGGTTCTCCATTCCCATTCCCGTCACCCATACTTGCGGCTGGCACCCATCCAAACCTAGTCAGAATAATAAAGGGAATATGTGGAAAAGATTGGAGTCAGTGTAGGGGAGACCAAGGTGAGTTGTGACATCGTCCATTTTTTGGAATCTATTAACTAATAACGAGCTCGCAATGGCGCACGTTTGTTAGTTCAAGTTACTAGCTAACAAACGCGCACTGTTGCGAGCTCGCTAACAAATAATAGGTTCCAAAAAATCGTCATAACTCTCCTCTGTCACAATTAACTCACCTCGGTCTCCCCTACTTGCTTTCTAAAGGATTCACCAAAACTAAAATCATGTTGTTGGGAATTTTTATCGATTCGTTTTTTTATTGATTCAGTTTATGAATTTTTTTAAATGACGGAGCAACAGGGGTTCGTAATTTCGCATCGTCTACAGCTCACCGACCCACTACTTACTTTTATTTTGCCTAGAATTTTTAAGTTTCACGAGGAATGTTCGGTCAAGACGATGTTACGGATTCTAAAGTTAAGCGCGCTCCACACTCGTGCACGAATTGTGGCGCGAAGCCGCGAACGCGAGTGTGGAGCGAGCGTCGCAGATCTGCGAAATCGACTCCACACTCGCATTCGCGGTTTCGCGCCGCGATTTGCGCACGAGTGTGATGGGAGCTTTATAGTAGTTGGCAAAACAGTATCATAAAAGTCTAAAAACACTGCATGTGCTTTACCGATAGTTCTCCATTCTCAATCCCGTGACTCGCTTCGCAACCATCCAAACTTAGGGGTCAGTTTTTATTTGCTTTCGAAATTATCTACCACCTTATAAAACCATGTTGCTAACAATACATTGAAAATCGATATAGACTGAGCGATTGCAAAGCGGCTTCGTTTCAGCTTAGGCAAAATGGTCTCGGATGTCCCGCTGTTCTCCTTTACAGATAATATTGGTCAACCGCTTTAAATCTCGTGAAATTTTGTGAGCAGATTTGTAAATATAATGTTTTTTTTTGTCAATTCAGTTTTTAGAAAATTTTCAAAATATCGCAGCCATTTGGGTGCTGTTGAATTTACATTATTCGAGAAATGAGCTAAAACTACGTTATTATCTAAATAGCAACTTAAAAGGTCGATTCACAAAAGATGTGGCGGATTTTCGATTAAAATTTTGATAGTTCAATACAAATGTCACGACAGCTGTTATGTATTTACCTATTATACTTTACGGAAACTCCTTTCATAGATTCCTGCTAGACTTTTCCGATAAATATAAAGATATTTATAGACAAAAATAAAATAATTATTTATTGTTATCATTTACAAATTAATACCTCGCACTACTTTCTATTAAACAATACCTAATGGATAGATCCATCAGCTAGCCAATGAAACTGCAATTTGCACACAATCGGCTGTGGCTTTTTGTGTTGCTGTATTGTATGTGTTTCGAATTTGCATCGACGCGGACTATTTAATGGTCGTTTGGACCGTGATTTATTGCAGTTTAAATGGTGCATATCGCCTGTAGTTTACTGCTATTAACAATAACACTGTTGCACTATAATAATAACACTAACTATCTAAAGTAGCATTAATCATGAATTAAAAATGTTTCGATGGTAAATTTTAAATAATCTCTAGGTACCTACATCACCTTGTCTCGGGAAGCGAAGTCAAGAAAATTTCTTATTAATAATCAATTATTTTATAAGTTTACCAGGTAAAATAGGTACAAACCAGGTACTAATATAATAAGAATAGGTACGCAATAATTGGGAGGAGTAGAAATTAATGTAGGAAATGGTTGGTGAAAATTGACAAAATAGCCCTTACGTAAAAAATAATATAAAATAGTAAGTAGAAAACGAATCAAATTTTACATGTCGGCCGCGGCTCTAACAGGAGACATACAGGAGACGCCTTATCTGTCATTTTTTGTACAAAACAGTCTGCTGATTTTTGCGGGGGAGAGGCACGTCAAATGTATCTATTTGTAAGTAACGTACAAATAGCATATACACAATTATTATCACACTTTGTCGCTTAGAACAATAGGGTAAATACCAAAATATTAACCCACACTAATTATTTCCTGGGCTCATAATGCGGCAGTTTGCGGCCACCGCGGACATTAGCTGACCAAATATTTACCTTAGTAGTTTTATCGTCATATCGTAAACTCTAGATAAATAGTCCACGGTAATAAAACATACAAAAATATGAGCTTCTTCCCGCTGTCAATAACCCGAACATAATATAAACTATTGACAGTATCTTGACTACATTTGCTGCCGAGATTTAATGGTAAATTTAAAAATTATGTAAAACGTAAGCGTATCTCTAAAGCCTGTTATAGCACACAAGACTACATGAATGATGAAACACCGTGGGATGAAGTGTGATTGGAAATAAAAAAATATTTATTATTATGTTAATAATGATGAAATTGATTATTCAATTAATCCGTATTTTTTGACGTTTAGATTTTTATTCTAGAAAGTTTCTGTACTAGTATTTTTTTTATACAATTTTGATGTTTGACGATCCTTTTGTGAAATTCTTATTATTAAGTTTGACATATATATAATAAATATATGTCTCACGATAGTTTAAGTGCGATATATATAATAATTCAATGTTTTTAAGAATAATAATAACTGCATCAATAAATTGCTCTGATATTTAGATTAAGGTAATATTTGTACAACTTGACAAATTAAAAGTTCTTGTTGCTAGGCCTAGCTTCACCAATTGGGTAACTGGTAGTGCATTATAGTGATTTAAGTTTGTTAGTTTTCGGAGTTCAACAACTTATTATTTTAACTGTGACTGCATTCCGGAGTTTTAGAACAGTTTGAAGTTATTTTTGGTCTATTAGTTCAAGGTTCAAGTTTGGTTTAACTTTGATCTTGAATACCGATATGTTTAAATACTTTTCAATATGAATGTATGACTTCATTCTAAATTAGCATATGCTTTAAATATGTTAAAATCCAGCTATTGTAAAGGATAATTTATGATTTCATTCAGATTTCATTTTACGAGAATATGAGGCATACTTCATTTATTAAAAGTGCGTCGCGCTTGCACACATTTATTTGTTTATTTAAATATTTATTTATTTTAATTACACTCGAACGGTTACAGTATACCAATTACACTTATGTGCGAGCACGATCCATTTAATAATATTGAATGTAGATTTGTTTAGTTATTCACAAGTTAAGTTATGTATATTTGTATATATATATATAAATTCGATGTATATATTTATGTTAGTAGTACTCTATGTTATTATATCACGTCGTCCACAACGTGTCCCGTCCCGAACTATGCTGTCCCGCACACTCCGCTGGCTCCACAGAAAACCAGCGCCGTTGACCACGCTAGTCGTGCCAGCTGCATTGCTGAGTGGAGACCATTTCAGCTTCACATCTCTATTTCTACTGTTTCGTTTATCTTTGTCTTGTATTTGCTATATATGTGTTGTATTGATGTGTTGTCTGAATAAATGATTTCTATTCTATTCTATTCTATTTGTATAAAATATTATATTTCAGAATGTTTCTCCGTGACTATCACTATTAACCGACATCATTTTGAAAGCACTGAACGCATAAATTTTTTATATCAACCCATTCCATTTCGACGTGTGATTCTCTTCAATTAGTCTTATCATCATCATCATCTCCGGATCGTACCTGGGCCAACAGATCTTGGCAATTCAGCGGGGCAACGCTGGTGCCAGTGTCATGGGGACGTTTGGGCCGGCTACGGTCCGGGGTGGCACCATAGCCTAGTTTAATGTAGTGATTAAGATTGACAAAGCCTGTTACGGATCACATTAAGTTTTCATTTTTCGGCTCGGGGACTTTTTATATGTTCACCTCCTAACTAGTCCAAACAAAGTGACGGAGTCAAAAATTGTGTTCCAAGCATTTCCCTCCATAACTTTTTATTGCTTGGCCTAATATAGAGATTATGCAATTACAAAAGCCTCATAGCCAAAATTTTGGCAGGTGTATACCCAGTTGTATAAATGGTAAATATTTAATAAAACTTTATTACGTGTTTTATTTTAGATTTTTTCAAATCATACAACTAATGTTCCTGAAAGACATAATTAACAGTAACACAGTTATACAGGAAAAAAAAAATTCTCGAAGATGGAGCATATTCTTCATAGTGAGAGATGTGCTGCGATGTGCCCATTTGTTTTTTCCCTATAAAGAATCAAAAAAGTCTCTTGTATATGATGGTCGCGCTTTTATCGTCAGTCATCGTGGCCGTCAATTTCTAATAAAGTACGTAAGTGCGAACGCAACGCAATGAGCCAATGACACAATAGATGGTAAAAATGAAACCATGGTTATCCGTACCGCAGGCGAATTATGCTTGGCTTTATCGACGTGATAAAAAAGTCCTATAGCCGTACCGCGAGTTGGCATTTGACATTGACGAAACCCCAGTAGCATTTATACGTCATTATGACGTCAGCGACGTCATTATGACGTAATATTAATATAATGTTTTATTCTTTAAACTTACCTGTCTAATTTTAAGATGTGTGTGTGTATTATTATTTCTAATATGTATTGTTGTGATCTGTTTTTCTTTAAATTGTATTTGCATGCATTTTTATGTGTTTGACGCAAATAAATAAATGAAATGAAATTAAATGAAATGAAATGAAATAATGCCGTCATTATGACGTCGCTGACGTCATTTTGCTACCTGGGAAGTGTCTGCGTGAATTCGATCACATTCCCTCTCCAATACATCAGTTTTGTTTGCTAAGGAGCCTTAGCGAACGAAACGCAACTATCACTGTCTCACTAATACGGAAGAGTGATCTATAGAGAGACACAAAGCGTTTTGTTGTCGTACCACAAGCGATTGTCACCAGGGACCCATAACAAAAACATGAGATACGATTGTAACTTTTGCTTCATCGTTGCCATCGCTGCTCATCGTCGCTGTCAATAGTTAATTACGATACAAGTGCGGAAAAGAGGAAATTCGAAACAAGTGGCGATAAATTAAAACACGACCGCAGGGAGTGTTTTAAATCGACACGAGTTGCGAATTACCTATTCGCACGTGTATCGTACAACGTTTTACAGTACATATGGCCCGTTAAACGTTCGACATATGCACGAAAAGTGCTCTTTTACGCACTAGTGCGAGAAAGTAGCACCATATGTACTGTAAAAAATATTATTAACAATGTCATTAACACGGTCCAGACTGCACAAAAGTACAAATCCCTGGATTAAACCACAATGCCAACTTTCTTGCATTTGTGACGAATACTTTTTATACGGCGTGAATACGGCGGATTATATCTTCTGCCGCTCCCACAGTTCCCACGCCTACATAAATGACAGGAAACCTAATAAAATAGACAAAGGAATACTAAGCTTACGTAAAGTAGCGCCAAATATTGTGGGTACAAAGACGTTATTCGGCGCCATACATCTTGTGATAACGGACAGCCTAGTTATTGCATAATGTATAGTGTATAGTCGAGTTCACATCTTTACAAGCAAACGTTCCCAAAATATATTAACAGGCCTCTAAGACACTGTCAATAAGGTCTTGTAATAGTTATTTACGATACAAGTACGGAAAAGAGGAAATTCGAAACGAGTGGCGATAAATTAAAACACGACCGCAGGGAGTACTTTCTCGCACTAGTGCGTAAAGAGCACTTTTCGTGCATATGTCGAAAGTTTAAAGGGACATATGTACTGTAAAACGTTGTTCGATACACATGCGAACAGGTAATTCGCAACTCGTGTCGATTTAAAACACTCCATGCGGTCGTGTTTTAATTTATCGCCACTCGTTTCGAATTTCCTCTTTTTCGCATCCCGCTCGTGTATCGAAAATAACTAATTTGGAACGTTGGATTCTAAAGATGCTTATAAACTTGGCCGCACGAGGTGGTTTAGAGCGCTATCATTTACATTTAAAGATACCTAGTAAACGGAGCCGAGAAGAACCAAGCCAGAGCGCAGATGAGCGTGGCTCGGATCTTGGTACAAATGGCAAACAGTAGCGCTTCAAGATGATGTCTAATATAGTCATAATTAAGTCGCTACCGTCAGCTTCATAAGGCCTGTGGGTAAAGTATACCTAATAAACAGAGCTGCGAAGAATCAAGCCAGTGCGCTGATGAGCGTAGCTTAGATCTTGGTACAAATGACAGTACCACTACAAGCTGATGGCTAGTATGGTCAGCCACAATGGTATGGTAGTATGGTGGTATAGATGTAATGTAGAAATAAGTTTGAAAATTGTGACCAATACCTTATTACCAATCAATGATGTCTATGCCATTGGGTCGCTACCATCGGCTTCAAAGGACTGTGGGTAATGTATTTGTATACCTAGTCAACAGAGCAGCGAAGAACCAAGCCAAAGCCCAGATCAGCTTTGCTCGGGCCTTAGTATACACGTAGTAGCGCTCGAAGTTGATGGCTAGTAAGTAGCATTGAGTCGCTACCGTGGAGGCCTGTATTGTATACCTAGTGAACAGAGCGGCGAAGAACCAAGCCAGAGCGCAGATGAGTGTGGCTCGGGTCTTGGTGCAGACGTAGCCAGCGCGGAGTGGCTCGCAGATAGCGTAGTAGCGCTCGAAGCTGATGGCTAGGATGGTCAGCACGGAGGCGTGAGCTACTGTCAGCTCTACGAATGGGACGGCCAGGCCTGAGGAAAAATTAAAGCATTAATAAATAGAAGTTGACAAATAGATCAAAGGGGCTTTCCACAAAAAGGACTTTGTCGGGGACGTGACGCATGTGACAGCTACTTTAATAATAATAACCTGAAGAAATCTGTAATATAATTATGATGAAAAGCTTAGAAAAATGGGAACATCTTGATCGTTAACTTCCATAATGACTACATGAAAGATGTTATTATTTCAAACGATTTCGACCCAAATCTGGGGCAATCAAAAATCAAATTTGTTTTTTTTTTCTGCAAATGCAAAGCAAAAAATTATTGTACATATATAATATTTTTGCATCGTCATAAGATACACTGCAATGGTCAATACAGTGCTTTCCTGTTGAAATTGGGACATTGACAATTCGCCAATTTATGTGAGTGAGTATACCGAATATATGTGAATTAGGTTACCAGGCTATGAGCGGCATTAAAACTAAAATCTGTTAATCTGTTAATCAATTGGTGTGTGTTAAATATGTTAGGTATTGTTTTGTTATTGATATGTTTGTATTTGCAGTACATCTCGCTTGCACTAGAACTCGATTCTAATTTAACAACTTATTATGGTTTTGATACCTTGACGATCGTCTCACGCACGGGTTTCACTTCATTTTGCAGGCATCAATCGGCGTGTCCGATATTTAACCTTCTGGACGCCGTGACAAACACACCACGGACGCCACGCCACCGAAGTGTCAAAACTGAAATTGAACTTTATGCGAATGCACGTGGGTCTATGTTGCTCTGTGGTCTGTGACGGATTAATCAGCCTTTAGCGTTGGACCTACGCTGCCGATATATCCGTCATTGGCGTTCAAAAGGTTAAGATACGAGTCTTATCTAAATTAATTTGGAATCGGACTCAGTGTATTAGCGAGATACGCGAACAAATTATAACAACAAAATTAGATGGAAATTACAATTTACATATTATATGTAAATTAATGCCGATTAAAACTTACAAATATGTATAATACATATTTGTAAGTTTTAATCGGCATTATTCTCATGAGTTATTATTTACGAAAACAGAACTTAATCGTCTGTAATTAACTTTTAAAATTACCTCCAATCCCCGTGGTCTCGGTTTTCTTAAATAACAATGTGATAAAATCGTGAAAATTTAAATCAGTGTTCTCATGAGTTCTATAAGGAATATTTTTTCTGAATGTTATCGCTTTTCAATCTTAACCACGACCGATATTTAAATTTATGCTTGACCTTGTATTAATAGCCCAGTTTCTTTCGCATTTCTCTACAGCTCCTTATACAAGTACAATTTACGAACGCTGCTCTTTTGATATTTCACTTTTGACGGTATGAAGTAAAAGCACAGTTTAAAAAGTACGTACCGTGTGGTACAGAACACCAATAGTAGGGTAAGACCTCTAGTGAATGAACACTTAAGCAATTATCCAAGTTTGTTTGCGGAGGCAAAATCTTTTCTCGGGGAACTGGGGCGCCGCCTGCAGGAGAGGGGCCACGACCCCCGCTCCGGGTCGTTCCTGGCGCAGAGGTTGTCAATTGCTGTTCAACGCGGAAACGCAGCAAGCGTGATGGGCACCTTTGCGTCGGGAACGATGCGGGGTGGGTTATTCGAGTAGTTTTTTATAGGTTACTTTAGTTTTATTTATAGTTAAGGTTTTTTTTATAGATTATTTTTAGTTCTTAGGTATTTTTTTAAGTATTGTGTAAGATTTAATTTAAAGATTTAATAATCTGTGAGTTTGAAAAATCATTTCTCAGTATTCATTAATAATTCGAATAATTAATTGCAATTTAATCAATCCTCATTTAATAATTAAGAAAGTAATTTCTGCGATTTTTTATTACTTTCATAGTTTTTGAGTCATAGCATAATTTATCAAAAAGTACACAAAAACCTAATGAATGAACATTAAAACTAGTGAATGAACACCTCAAAACCCAGTGAATGAACATAATTTCGATCTTTTTAATCAGCATTAAAAATACATTTTTAACAAAAAACCTGTTTCCAGCTCTATTTTAGTAGGTATAGCGAAAGCGTTCATATCTTTTTATCCCCTCCATATTGATTTGAAATATATTAGAATGAAATAAAATGATGTTTATTCAGCAATAACACAGAAATCTGTTACATATTAATAAGAAAAAGAGAATAAATCTTTAAAGCAAGAAACAACGTGCATATTTTGATGAAAAAAGGTCAGGCTCAGCAAATAATGCTTAAAATAATACTTTTCATTGAGTTGTTCGTGGTTACATTGTTCATACATAGAATTAGTAGAAACCTAATAAATGAACAGGCCAAAGTTGGAGCTGGAGGGTTTACCCTAGTGGATGAAACAACGCGCCAAAAGTATTACCACCCTGGAATACCTACTTTTCCAAATCGAGCTAAGTATATCTCAACAGTTCGCATTCAAAAGTAGTCACAGTCTAACTAATTATTCTACATATTATGCTGACTGATACCTGCGATACTGACTGTTATATACAGTCGCCATCAGATATATCTGAGCGGTCAAGGCTCTCACAAATATCTGAACACGCCCTATTGTCAAGGCGTTAGAGTGCGTGTTTAGATATTGTGAACACCTCGGGCGCTCCGTTATATCTGATGGCGACTGTACCGTTACAAACCGTGCATACGGCGCGCCTGATGGTAAGCCGTCTACGTAGCCTATGGAAGCCTGCAGCTCCATAGGTGTTACATGCGCGTTGCCGACCCTAACACTCCGCACCCTCGTTGAGCTCTGGCAACCTTACTCACTGGCAGGAACACAATACTATGAGTAAGGTCTGGTGTTCAAGGAAATGTTGAGCAAGTTTACGATATTTATACCAAAGTAAAGCGTTATCTTGAGCATGATACAAAATTAGCACATATCTCAGGTGGCGACGAATTAATTTAACATCGACAATAGTTAGAAACTAAACTATTTAATTAATTAATATGTGCCGTTTTTACTAGCTATTATTTAACTTGCAATGTATACTGTTCGGGTCAAATCTTGCAAGCTAAATTAGACTCACTTCCCATTAGATGAGCTGAAACTTCACATACATATGTAAGTTGGGTGATAATACTGATAATACACTGATTTAAACTTTCACGATTTTTAGTCATTATTATTTACAACGACGGGATTTTTTAAACTTATTTTACGCGATTAAGTCCCGTCGTTGTAAATAATAATACTGATAATGGCAATATTATAGAACAATCGAGCTGATCTGATGAACACACGTGGTGCAACAAAATTGTGTTTGGGTTTGTTAAAATTGTGTCGAGTGTCGATGAGTTAAACTTGCCTGTTGAAAGAAAAGTAGAGTCATCGATAAAAGCTTGTATCAAAAATGAAATTTGGATGTGCTATAAAAATACACCTATTACTTGATCCTTGATCATAAATCACCCCCCATGGGACCTTCTGTCTAAGTCTGTCAAACATGTTAGCCATATGACTCAAACACGGCCAAAAACTAGTATCGACTTGCCTGAAAGTTGGTAAGCAATATTCGAGACGCGATAGCCGCTTGTTTTGAGTCCGTGCCAACTCCCAACTTGGATAAACATTTCAGTTGTCGTCGGTTTTATAACTGCCACATGACTAAATAAATAAGACAGAGAGCTTAAACCGCGATGAAAGAGTGCGCTCCGTTAGTCCAGTATGCGTTTAATTTTGCTCTGGTCGATGCTGTGCCTACACGAGCTTCGAGGCATTGTAGTATGTCATCTTATTGTTCCTCCACTTGCTTGGTATACAGCGTGGCAACCACCCATTAAAATTTATTTAAAAAATGTACGTAATTATGTAGAAAAAAAGCAAGTAAGTAATTCCGTTGTATGGGAGATCGATAATTTGTGACTATATTTTTCAAATTGGCTGCATTTATCTGCTGAGCGACAGAGCTGGCTAGCCAGAGTATATACCTAAGTATTGGTGTAATGCGCCGTGCGTTTAGAACTTATGCCAATCACGGTTGCATGAGGCGGTTACTCTGTTTTGTTTATATCTCCTATGTCACTGCTAGATTTTCAATAGCTACTTTTAGTCAGACAGAAAGGCAAACAAAATGCAGTGCTTGGTTTTTATACCTATTTAAAACACGAAGTATTTTAAGTTTTGTGTTTTACTTTTTTTCTATTTATTATTTATAAAAGAACCGCCTTATTCATAAAAGGCCTAAATTAGCAAATAATCGTTTGTATTAATTTGTCGTTTTTAACTTATGTATTTGTAAGAAAGGAGTAAAACATAAATTAACCAATTAAGGCTTGTAGCGAGTTTATGAATGATGGGGTAAGGTTTTAAATAAATTTGAATTAACACATTTTTTTAACAAAATATATTATTTTTTAACAATAAGGCTAAGAGTATGCTCGGACGCAGGCGACGTAACACAGCATTTTGCAGATTTTGTAGGGCAGGGCAGTTGGGACAGACATAGGCCGCCTCCGCATCCTGCAACGCAGCTCCACTCCACACAGACAATTCGCGTCCTATCCATAAAAAGAAATAGATGTTTGACGACCAAAATTAGTTCAGAGCCAGAGTCTGATTGTATGCTGTGTTTTATGTTGCTGCTTTACAGTTTGTCAAAGAGTAGAAAAAGTATTTGGAAGAGAGATTATTTAAAGAAACGGTCTACTCATGGGAAATGTATGTAATCCGCCATTGTATACAAATCCTAGAAAATGTATACATTTCCCAGTATATGTGTGTATTATAAAATCTTTGAAACAATATTTTATACATTCCCTAAATGGCTTCGGATCGGAATGGTCTTGATTTGCCGCTCGCCGCGCCGCGCGCCGCTTGCGTCCTGTCCGCGGCCTAGTAGACAATCGTAGGTAGATATGCCCGCGACATGCGGGTCTAATTTACGATCAAAATATCTTAACTTCCACTGAAAATGTGTTTTTTTCATCAGCCGTGCCGAAATACCGCAATTTATGCTATACCGCAATGTTTCAGATAAAAACAGGTGTGCATGTATGTAATGACGTATGTCTAGGACTTGGGTACAAACTTGGAAATAACATAAATAATATGTCAGAATTAGGTACTTAATACAGTTTCGCCTATTGCGCTAACGCTGCCATGCTTTTGCCAGACAGAAAATGAGTATGAATAATTGTAGTTAAACTAAGTAACATCAATTATACTTCCTTTGCACAAAATAAAGAACTAAGTAAAAACTGTTGCAAAACCGTAGTTACTTTTAGACACAATTGACCTATATATACATTTTGTTAGGCAAATCGCAAGAACTTCAGTGTATTTTTTTAAATACAAATAAAACCTGATCAACAGCCGAATTACCTACTTTTCAATTCCTTTGAGTCTAGATTAGCCACAGGGGTAATCTAGACTCAAAGGAATTGAAAGCAGTACCAATGAGCTCTATCATTTTACATGGAAATGGTGTTAAGCTCTTGATAAGATGCAGTGAGGCAATTGCACAAAAGACTTCAACGGGTCGAAGAGTTTAGAGTATCCTTACATTTACACTAGCCGCCCGCAAATCGAGAATTGCCAAAGACAAACGTATTGATTTTTAGGGTTCCGTACCCAAAGGGTAAAAACGGGACCCTATTACTAAGCCTCAGCTGTCCGTCTGCCCGTCCGTCCGTCTGTCCGTCCGTCTGTCTGCCCGTCTGTCTGTCCGTCTGTCCGTCTGTCCGTCTGTCCGTCTGTCCGTCTATCTGTCACCAGGCTGTATCTCAGGAACCGTGATAGCTAGATAGTTGAAATTTTCACAAATGATGTATTTCTGTTGCCGCTATAACCACAAATACTAAAAAGTACAAATACTAAAGTAAGAGTCCGACTCGCACTTGTCCAGTTTTTTAAAAGTATAGATTCAAAATACAATGGAACCCAGGTAGCAAAATGACGTAAAATGACGTCAGCGACGTCATAATGACGGCATTATTACGTCATTACGACGTCGCTGACGTCATTTGACGTCATTTTGCTACCTGGGAATGGATTCAATGGAAGGCGTAGGATCAGATAATAAACATATTTGTAAATTTTAAGGGTTCCGTAGCTAAAATAGCAATCAATGAATCCCCTATAGTTCCGTCAAAACCGTCCGCAAGTTTATACTTATGTCGCATTTACCGAAAATCGCCTAGCTTATAGTTTATAGTTTCAGACTGACAGAACCCCAAATTTAATTCCACGTTACCAATTTTTCATTTTTCATTTCAATCAAAAAGTACCATAAACGTCTGACATGATTAAAACGTGAACATTCAACGTGATTTAGAATAGCATAACATGTTCGAAGATTGATTCAAAGCCGACCAGTTAATTGCGGGAGTTTTTAATAAATCAATCTTTCTGGCAATTGGCGCGTTTTCGTTTTACGCAGACTTTGAACTCACGACTGTTAAAATTCTGTTGTATCATGTTGAATTAATTGGTTAAGCTATTTTTGGATTATTTCATAATATAAAACGACAATGCGTGTTGAATTTCTTGAAGTTGTAAACGTGTAAGTTATGGCTGAAACCATTTTTTTTTACCGAGACTTAATCGGTTTATTATTTGGCCTGCTGCCTTAGAAAAGTTAACGTCAGAGCTAAAATGTATGAAACAGTTAAATATCTTTTTTGTGATTTCGGGTTTGGTCCCAGTCGCTCAGTATGATAGATATATACATCGTCAATTTTTGCAGGTGACAAAAAAAACGGACAAGTGCGAGTCAGACTCGCCCATCGAGGGTTCCATACTTTTTAGTATTTGTTGTTACAGCGGCAACAGAAATACATCATCTGTGAAAATTTCAACTGTCTAAGTTATCACGGTTCATGAGATACAGTGCCATGCCTGGTGACAGACAGACGGACACAGGAGTCTTAGTAATAGGATCCCGTTTTTACCCTTAGGGTACGGAACCCTAAAAACACCCTGTATTATCGTATCAAAATACACGCTGTATAAACTAGCGTACAGCGTCATTAAATTAGCGGATATATATGTGAGCTAAACGGAAGGAGAACTTTGGAATCCAGTTACTTCAGAACTCGTTCAACTAAAATGCTTCATATTAAACTTTTGACGTCAGCGGGCCACTTACACTTTAAGCTTTCATGTCGTGACATGACGTATAAGTAGAAAGATTTCAATGATATTTAGTATACACTATACAGTGTGTAAATCCAATACGAGCAATAAATCAAACTAGACGTAGAATTTACACGTGTAATCATGAATTAAGAAGTTTTTTGAAGTTACACTTAATTATGACCCCGTAATTATTTTTTGAAAATTTACCGAGCGGCAATGTACTGCTTCACAATAGAGTCGTGTTTCGATATTTGCGAGCACCTTGGCCGCTCCGATATATCTGATGGCAACTGTACCTACTGCAATAATACAGTGACTTCCTTCCATCCTGATTTATCTTACGCTTTAAGGCTAAGACCTAGCTACAATTATGCCGTCTACAGACTCAAGGAGATATAGACCTTATCCTTTTTGTTTAAAGTGCATTTTCGTTTGAACAACAGCATAAAGATTTTTCACAGAACTGAAATAATCAGAGTAACAGCTTATTACAAGTGAAGGAAGTCAGCTTATTAATATTCGGCCCGATTAAAAAAATATTTTATTAATATTATTCTGCTAATTATTTTATGAAATACATACCTAGGTAGATAAAGTACATAGTTTATTCTCTATATCTGAAAATGATAACAAATTGAATTATAAATAATTGATTGTGAAGCAATATTGTTTTAATGTTTGTGTACATAAAATAAGTAATACTATTGTTTAGTGATAGGTTTAGTAACATAATTATGTGGCCCGATTCAAACTAAGATATGTCAAATATTAGGTCTAGATACGAAATGGATCGGATAATGTCAGTGTCAAAAGAGACGTTTTTTGTTTGAAGAAACGTCACTTTTGACACTGACATATCCGATCCACATCGTATCTAGACCTAATATTTGACGTATCTTAAAGTTCGAATCAGGCCGATTGTCAGTAATGTACAAAAAATATTTTAATTGAAAGACAATTACCTACGATGAAAGGTTGACTGGAAGAGATCCCTTATAGGGATAAGTCCGCCTTTGTACATTGTATATATTTATGTTCTTTTATTGTGTTTGTAATCTGTCTTATGTACAATAAAGTGTTTACATACATACATGAAAATGAAAATTATAGTTTTATTTTAATGCCAATCCGTACCAAACCTACACATATAAAGATAAATAATTGCCATCAACAGTAGTGTTAGGCGATGATTAGTTTTCAGGGAGTTTTTAATATGTTTTTGTGTTAATTTCAGTTAAAATGTACCGAGGGATTTTAATATTAAGTATGCACAGTATATATTAAGTACCTTGCACATATGGAATTTTAACAAAGAAAATCCAGGAATATTCAGTAGGTGTTTTTTGTAAAAAGCTGTTACTCTGTGCAATTCAATCTCCGTGACTTTTCGCAGAACATTTATTTCAGTTCTTCAGAACATTACAGCGATTACTTGCTTTGACTTTTACGTCTCTTATGCAGTGCTAAAAGCGACATTACTACTCTGACAAGCGAATATAGAGCTTAATAAATTCAATTAAGGTCTTTATTATGTGCCTACTTGTATTTACGGTGTATAATTAGGCCGAGTTGCGGTTTCCTTAGGCGGTTATCTTGTTAATATAATTTGAGCTTTAATGAGGGGTAATAAGGTGGATATTGTTTAGACGCATTTGTTTCGTGGGAGTCGACATGTGGCGCGAATGGTCACCTATTAAGTTTTGTAATTTGTGGGGCGTGAGTGACAGCGGTTATATAAGCGGAACGGGTTTTAATGACAGTTTAAGGTAAGGTAACGGTTCCATACATTATTTAGCACCCATATTATTGGCGTTACTTTCTATTACTGTTAACATGTAACAATACGTATAAAACAAGTCCGTTCGACAGGGCATTGGATTTGAAAATATACGACCTATGCATACCTACTTCGTATTAAGTAAGGCTGCTTCTACCACTGCTGGTGTGAACAGAAAATGAAGAAAATAATTGAATGTATGTATTCTACTTGTACCTAAGTTTTAAACAATGTATGTAGTTAGTAAGTGCAAAGGGATGCAGATATTCATCAGGTGATGTAAGCAAAACTTATAAGTCTAGGAAGATTTAGGAAATTAATAATGATAATATTGTCTTCGGTTACCGCGATAGTTACTCATGAAATAAAACTATGAAAACGGATTAATATCGCGTATATTGAATTTATAATACATCCCGACGTTTCGAACCCTTTACAGCTTTCGTGATCAACGGGTGACTGAGGAAAAACTACAAAGTGCTTTAAGGCTGGTTGTACATGCAAAATCGCGATATAATCCGTTTTCATAGTTTTAGTTCATAATTAATATTGAAGTTTAGTTACTATTTCAGATAGCAAACATAACGAAAATGTAAAAGGTACATTCAAATCGATGGCGACTATTAGGAATAACACATCTTAAATTTATAATATATTATTAGCGTGATGCTGTTCCAAGGTTATAAAACATACCTAAAGCCAAAACTCGCTTTGTATTCTTGAGGTAAGTATGGCAATTACAGTAGGTACTTTGTTAAGAGAATATCTGCCGCTTAAAGTGAAACTCCAACTTTTCCCCAAGCACAGTAACTGACAAATAAAATATAGGCTTGTTCAAAAGCAATTTGTCGAGTTGTTACAAACAGAACAATACGCTATTAGCGTTTAGACGCTCCAGCGATCGCCGGTCGCAGCTTTAGTTGGAAACTAGGTCTAACTGGAAACTATTTGACATTGGTGATAAAAAAACAACCTTATACTTAATCGCACTCTTATTTAAACTGTCTTGAATCATGCTAACATTAAGAGATTTTTACGGTTAAGCTCACGCATTTTTACTTTTAGTCATTCGCGCGACACGTTTCGGAGAGCCTAGTCCTCCATTTTAAAGCAGTAAAAGTGCGTAAAATTAGCTTAACGGCTCTTTTAAATTAAGAAATTTATTTATTTGTAAGCTGGAGTTATGCCCGTACAAAACCTTAGATTTTAATTTAAAATAAGACCTGTATAAAATCTCAAATTAGTAAATTAGTGAATAAAGAAATTTACTCCTAAAGATAATTAAATGTAAAATTCACAACTTAAATAAAAATGCTTATTTATTGTACCTAATTACCATTACTGACATAATTATCGCCGAATAAGATGATCTTGAATATTAAAATTAACTCGAAAATATTTAGCATTTTTTGCACATCGACAGCGCAACATATTTTTGCAAAATTAATCGCCAAATTATATCTCTTATCAAAGTAATTACTCATTTGTTATCGAATATGCGGACATTCGTATGCGAATTGCATTAAGCTTTTAGTTACCTTCGATATTCTTTTACTTATCGTCGTAACAGCCGATACAGGTTTTTGGGTAGTAGGGTTTTTAGAGGTACAGTCGCCATCAGATATATCGGAGCGGCCAAGGTGCTCAAAAATATCTGAACACGCACTCTAATGCCTTGACAATAGAGTGCGTGTTCAGATATTTGTGAGAGCCTCGGCCGCTCCGATATATCTGATGGTGACTGTACATACTCTACCATACAAAATCCATAGTGATGTGTTTTCACATTATCCGATCTGATATCGGATGTCAGAGAAGGACAACTGTTGGAGTGTGCCCAATGGCATCAAATCCTCCTTTTTGGGTTAATGCATTCTTTTTAACTATTAAACATTTAATCAATGAGTATGAATGAATGATTTTTTATATTTGTTAGAGACATGGCTATATACAGGTGTTAAAATAATTTACAATAAGTAGAGGTGCGCTCATATCTCTATATCATATATCATATCATATCATATCATTTATTGATTGTAAAGTCATGTACATACATTTTATAATTTAGGTGTTACATCAATTCTGAAAGTCAGTCCATGACGTCCTGTGAGGACATACAACAATATATTAGACCGTAATCTAGGCTAAACATTATAAAATAAAATTAATTAATAATCATGCGAACTAACAAATCTACAGTCTCCTAAATTAGTAATGCATTAAAATATGTTACAATTATTATAAAAAAAAAAATTATGTCACTTAAATTACAAATTTTACACATTAGAAATTAAACGAATAAATAGTCAGTACATAATAATTAAAAATAAAGTAAGAATTATAAATTATCATTAAAAAAGTCACTAACTGAATAATAGCATTTATCTATTAATAATTTTTCTAATTTAGTTTTGAAGATCGCTATCGCTATGTAGGTGGTATATAAATATAAAAAGGCACTTTCTCAAATTTTGCTTCTTTGTTTCGTATTCGACATCCGATATCGGATCGAACGATGTGAACACTCTTTTAGGTTGAACTTGAGACCGTGGTCGACCTACAGAATACGAAGAAAGTGACATTCTTTTTTATTATATAATGATTTAAAGCATCAAAACTTAATGATAAAAACGTGTTAAAATTACAATTTTGTATGAACCCACTACTTACTTAATCAGTTTAATTTAATATAATCTTACACTCCAAACATTTCGGGTGGTCACAACGAAATAATAAATACATTTTAATCCCGGTCGTGCCGTCAAGGCAAAATGAACATTATTGAGTTTTAATATATAAAACGTATTCAAGTCTTACATTTTTATGCTCATTTTGGTTCGAACAGGTGCTTACAGGCCAATTCGAGTTTCAGTTATTAGATCTGTTTCCGATATCTCCAGCCAGTGTCAAAAGTATTTGGGTTAAGAAATGTCACTTTTGACACTGAGATCAGTATCATATCGGAAAAGATCGAATAACTAAAACTCGAATTGGCCTGTTAATAAGAAGCCGCCATGGTTGGGAGTTGCCATACATTTTATTCTAAATGAAGATTACTTTTTAATGATATGGCGGGAAGCGGTTTTGTCATTTAGGATTTTGTGCGAACGTATTTTAAAGAAGTAGATGAGTATCTGTATAGATGCGTGCCTTGGCCCCAATCCGAAATGTTTGTTTTACTAGGTATGGTGTATGTTTAATATCGACGTGAATACGACGTGACGTGACGTAAATACGATATAAAACGATTCAAGGCTTATGAGATGTGGCTGTGGAGAAGAATGGAGAAAATAAGTTGGACGGAGAAAAAAACGAACGAGAAAGTGCTGCGAACTGTTTGAGAAAAGAGAAACCTACTGAGGACCATATAGAATAGACGAGGCAAAATAATAGGTCACTTGATAAGACACGACACTTTCTTTAAAACTATATTGGAAGGCAAGATCGAAGCTAGAAGAGGAAGAGGAAAATCACGAGCAAGCTATACATTAACAACTAAAAGGAAAAGCAAATGTCGTGCCTTACAGGGACCTAAAGAACTTGGCCGAGGACTGCGAAAACTGACATCTACTCTACCGACAAGAGCCATGCTCTTAAATTATGATGATGATGATAACCATTAGGTACCTACCCGTTTGTACAATCATGAATGACACGAATAAAAAAAATGGCGACGACATATTTCTCGATTCAATATTTTTTTGAAGACCATAGAAATGTAGAAAGTGACAAGAGTAGACATAGAAACGATAGAACATATTTCTATTAATATAAAAAAACAATAAAATTTTGAAAACGGCAAATTCAATAATGAAACATCTATAAAATATATTTGATTTAATTTTGTAGGTACCTACAGATAGTACCTATAGGCACTTCCGTATCTAATTACTTTATGCTATCTTTTAGCTCACAATGGTCAATGAACAGCAAATCTGTAAGAAAATAATGATTTCTACAACGGTAAATCGTTTATCTTTTAAACAGTAGTAAAAACATTATTTAAAACAAGTTTCTGATTACGCCTGAATTTTTTAAGCGTTACTGCTTATTTGCAATATATTTCTGTACAAAAATGAACCTTATTAATTTAACTTAAGTTGTATTGAATCTGCGGTAAAGCGTAGTACACAAAACTGATAACGTTTTAGTTGAAACTTCGATAATTTTCAACTTAAAATGATAATTAGGAGTAAGAAGTGGTTTGTCCGGTATATTTTTGTGTGCTTCAATTGTTTAAATGAAATTAAATGCGTTTATTTGCTTAACATTATGTACAGATAAGATGGTAGAGTCAATAGTATTATGTCCAGATAATGTCAATACCTTATACTAGTAGGCATGGAAAATATTTTAAAACCTATTTTATGGATTAGATGCACTATTTTAAATAATCAATGAGGATACAAGAATAATTCTTAGATAAGTAAGTTTTACCTATTTAATCACTAAAAAAGGCTCTCCTTGTTTTTTTTTTCAAATGTTAATGTATTGAGACTACTTGCGGGAGTAAGTTATATTTCGTCACAGCCGTGACGAGTGACGGAAGACAATGAAGGCCATTGCCCAGCAGTAGGACACAAATATAGGCTAAATTATCAAAACATATTGGTTACTTACATAATTCCTTCCCCAGCACCCACGTCTCCGGTTTCGAGTTAACCTCCACCAGCACCGTCGGCGTGCACACCAGCAGCACCATCAAATCCGCGATACTCAGGTTCATCAGGAATATATTCGTCGAGTTCCTCATATCCTTCGTCTTCAGTATCACTATTGGCACCATCACATTCCCTATCACTCCTAAACACATGATCACTATGCAGAAAGTCATAGACGTTGCTTTTATGTAATACGGTATCTCTGCGTACTCCGTATAGTTCGATAGTTCGGTGGCGTTGAAGGTATCGTTATTGGTGTCATGGTGTAGTGAAACCATGTAGTCTGCTCACATTGTAGAGTTTTTAGGTTATGATGGCATTGTACCTGAAAAAAAAGAGAAAATTATAGCAAAATCTTTAACCTTCCCGCTCCTTTCTATTGACAAATTAGATTTCATGAAATAAAAAAAAAAAAAAAAAACTATGAAAACGGATTATATCGCGTATATTGAATTTATAATACATCCCGACGTTTCGAACTCTTTACAGCGTTCGTGGTCACCCGTTGACCACGAACGCTGTAAAGAGTTCGAAACGTCGGGATGTATTATAAATTCAATATACGCGATATAATCCGTTTTCATAGTTTTATTTCATGAGTAACTATCGCGGTAACCGAAGACAAAATTAGATTTCGTTTTTTTTTATGATTAGCTTAGGCATAACTGTACTGTACTGTCTAATATTATTATTTAAGTTTTTTGTTACTAACACTGCTATGGGCAATGCCTGAAAATAAATGATTATTTAATTTAATTTAATAAATAAAAAACTTTGTTTAAAAGTCCAATGGAGTTTTATTCAGAGGCAATAACAATACTGGCATCGGTAAATATAACTTCACATAAGCATAGAGTAACTTATACTAGAGCGGTACTGTCATAGTAAATTTTGTAACCCCAGTAAATTCACTGCCATCTGTCGACACACTTTAAAACTAAAAATGAAGATTTATAAAAATACGATAAAATGTATTTAAATATGGATAAATGATTTTTTTTATTTGCATTAATTATTTTTATGATTTTGACCCATGTTCTTTTACTGATATGCGTTAAAATTGTTAAATAACAAACGAACCCGTCAACGCCATCTATACGACCGTAGGCCAAAGCTAGTAGCGCCCTCTGAACGAGAATCAAATTTTCTTGATTTTCGAGGCACGTTTTTTCCTTAGACTGTATCCATCTATTACGGAGTTATATCTATCTTTGACATAAGTAAGATATAGATAATTATGTTTGTCCCGTGATAATAAAAAATCGAACGCAAAAAACCACTGTACTTTGAATGTTAATGAAATGTAATCATATTAATAAAATAAACAAGGATAAAATGGAATCCATTCATCATGGCTTTTGACAGGATAATAAAAAATTCTTTTATTCGTTAGTCCGGGTGTAGGTACGTAACAATAGTTATTTGTTATACAAGGGTGCAAAGTTGTATTTTATCCGCGAGTGTAGAATTGAAACACGAGCAAGCGAAAGGATTCTATAGGTAAACCACGAGCGAAGCGAGGGGTTCTAAAATAGAATCCTGAGCGTAGCGAGTGTTTCAACACACGAGAAGTAAAATACATTTGCGCCCGTGTATAACACAAAACTTTTCACCTCACTATAGCGAGGAAAATGCAACATCCACAGGCGTAGATCATCTTCATCAATGGAATGAGTTATTTCTTTACGATATTATAACAGAAAACTCTGGAAGTTGTGTATTTTTACGCGAATCGGTGAGAAAAGTTTTTTAGTAAAAAAATTGTTGACAATGTTGACATTTCTGACGTATGACGTACTCTATAATGCCAACGATGCGTTTTGAAATTGCATCGACTCAACTTGTGCGTTCAGAATTATATTTAACATCATTATAAAAAAACAAACGTTTCTTATGGAATTTTAAGGTTTATGACTTAAAATCATTAAATAAAGCTAAATTTGGTATTTTTCATTAGATTCTCAAACCATTTATTTAATGATAATTAATATCGAACGAATCATTATCATAAACGATTTACGTTTTGTTATCTGTCAAGCTACTTAAACACGCTCCATCCAAGGTCAAATTACTTTCCCCACTAGTGGATAAAACGCGTTTTTCCCCGCTTGTATTGAAGGATAAAAGACAACTTTCCGAGCTAGTGAGGGGAAAAAAATATTTACGTGATTCCGACACTAGACATTTATTAATAGACTTTAAATTTTGTATGCAATGCATATGTTTTTAGCCAAATCATAGATTCTGATAATTTCATGATAATTATGCTATCTAAGAATTGATCACTTCATGATATGGTTAGGTTAGATTTGATTAGTTCATGAATTTCTTGATGTGGCCAAACCGAAAATTAACCTACTATAAATAGGCACCTCGAATTTAAAAGAAATAAAATAAACTTTATTATCATAATAACGAAAATAATAACGGACTATGACGATGGACGGAACCTTCCTTATTTAGTGGGGTACGGTCCGTACCCAGTATCATTTTCCTCTATTTTCAGTTATATCACTGTACAAGCCAATATCGTTACAATTTAAACCAGTGTTTCCCAGGAGACAAGATGGTTAACCGGGCTGACCGAGTTGACCAATTTGTTGGATAAATTTCACTAATCAAACATTGATAGGCTTGAGCCGAAGGAGTTACGTATACAAAGACAAGTGGGGAAAACAACAGGCAATTGAAATAACTATGGCGTAGAAATTTTAAAGAAAAAAAAAAACAGTTTTTTTTATCATCCCAATGAAATAAATAATATTTCAAAATTGTTGTACACACACAAGCATCAATAAGGGTTAACTTGTCGAAACTAAGTAGGTAGGTACACGAGAATACTCAAAGTTAAGCGGTTATTAAGTATTCTATTGCCAAATGACTGCGAAACATTTCGTGTAGATATTGTGCCGAAGCAATCTTAATAAAAAATAGATTAATTATTTCTATCCACCAACTAATGAACTTGATATCGGCCGGATAATAACCGGTAATCCCTGTTGGTTAGATTGCACTCTACAAGAGAATACCGTTTCAATTAATCCTGCGAGTTATCCCAGGAGACACCGGTTAACTGGGCTGACCGAGATGACCGGACACGTGGCGCCCCAATTTTGTTGGATAACCAGCTTTTAATAACTGTATTAACCGTATATAATAGTCCCGTCGGCCCATCGCGTATTAGCTTCACGACTTATTCTTCATTTTGAAAGACACGATGCGACGACACAATATAGGTAACGTTTGGAACTTACCTACACTAACAATTTATATATATAATCTGAAATCTGAACGTAGGAAATATCATAACATCATAAGTTCGTGACTTTGTCTTGCGGCTTGCCCTAGAGTAGTGATATCGGTATTCAGTTTAGTAATGAAGACTAATTTTATTTTTATTTCTGTGTGTCACGATTGCACAAAGTCAGGCACTTACCTATATTTAACGAAAGGTGCATAGACCTACGTCCATTAAAACTTGTCAACGTTGGCCCAATATGTACAATACAATACAAATACTTTTTATTGCACACTTCAATACATAAAACAATTCAATACAATTAATACAGCAACTCAATAAGAGGTAGGTAAACAACAGGCGAGGCGGTCTTATCAATAAAAGGTTTGGGCGGAGGTTACCAAATTCGAAATAGGTTCAATCCTGACTTTTCCAGTTTCTTATTTAGTCAGCTTCTGAAATCTTCCAACTCACATGAGGTCGTATTGGTAATAAGTTTAATACTGAGTATGTCTAATCCGCTTAAGATTAAATTCTGAGAAAGTCAGATTCTAACTAAGTTCAATTATAACGAAAGCAAATTATAACTGCGTCGAATTCAATAATGAACCCTTTTCTGATGAGGTCAGATTCTGCATACGTTTAATTCATTGATAGTCTTTTTCTAATTTAGTCAGATTTTGATAACGTCAGACTCTCGTAAGTGACATTTCTTGTGTAAGTCAATTTCATGGTACGTCATGCGGATACACAGTCAACCACAGTTATTTGTAGCCTAATATTTCAACGACAAATGCAATAGCATTATGGTGTAAAATTGTATGAACACTAGAAATAATTCCTTCTGTTACTTATTAATTCGACCGTATTTTTATTTTTTGTGTGTATGTTACCTTAGAACTCCGTCATTTCTGAACCGATTTGGAAAGTTATTTTTTTGTTTGGTTGGACCCATTTCTCAGTGCGCCAGTAGAGATTTTGTTTGAGTGTGCGTGCGGCGGCGCATAGAAACTTATGGCGCATATATACAAGTCGCGCGCAGTGCGTTTGTATGAAGATAAAATACTTTGCCCTGTTTATACTATGACTTTTATGACATAGTGCATGTCCGTCATCATGGATTCCAAAATGGTCATCATTTTCGAAATCTGCACTCCCTTAAACCTATAAAACGACATCCATGACGACTTTTATGACAAAATGCGTAACCGCCATCTTGGATTCCAAAATGGTCATCATGTTCGAAATCTGCACTCCCTTAAATCTATAAAACGACATCCATGACGACTTTTATGACATAGTGCATGTCCGCCATCTTGGATTCCAAAATGGTCATCATTTTTGAAACTAGCACTCCCTAAAACCCATAAAACGACATCCATGACGACTTTTATCACATAGTGCATGTCCGCCATATTGGATTCCAAAATGGTCATCATTTTCGAAATCTGCACTCCCTTAAACCTATAAAACGACTTCCATGACGACGACTTTTGTGGCAAAGTGCATGGCCGCAATCTTGGATTATAAAATAGTCACCATTTATGAATTCTACTCCCTAAAACTAATCCAACTGAAATGAATCGGTATGACATAATACCGGTAGCGTAGTTCATACCTTTATTTTTCGGTTATGCAGTCCCTGGCCAGAACACTGTATTGTGTAGTTTATATTGTCGTGCAGATTAACTTAAGAAAAATTACTAAGTCGCATCGCAATCACATCTCGTTATCAATCAGTTCCGAAAGTAAGCATTTATGTATTTCGTAATTTAATTTCCAGTGACGATATTCTTACCTATCACTTGAAAAATAAAAATGCTTGACCAGTACAAGTCGAGACATAATAGCATTACAAACCTCGTCGTCTTTTTGTTGAGCAGAATATCAGCTTAAAAACGTCGGCCATAAATCCTCAAGGCATTCTCTGCCAGTCAACCATGAAGCCTTGATCTTAGTTCGCTGAATGAAAATTCCGATAAGCCAAGTCTGTTACAGTCTGAGGTCAGCTCAATGGAATTAGGAATGCTAATTAAAACTAGATCTAAGACTCGGATCTAGACACGAGACCGTAGCTCATCGCGCGCTAGCCTTTTTAGGGTTGAGCTTTACCAGCTTGTGCCAAAAGGTCGTAGGGTTGAAACAATTTTTAGAAGAACAAACTGCTTTATTATCAAATAGATACACAGGGCATCAAGCGGCAGATTTCTGATTTCAGAATTTGATTTAAAGAACACTAAATATTCCATCCCATATTCCGCAAATAAAATTCATTCATTCATTCAAATTCATTTATTCATTCATTCATTCATTCTAAAACATAAAATACCAAAATCTCTGATTTTTATGCTATTTTATAAAACTTCATTCTTATACTAAACTAGCGACCCGCCCCGGCTTCGTACGAGCAGTTCAACGAATTTACACAAAACCTTTACAAATTATACACTTAAACCTTCCTCAACTTAAGAATCACTCTATTGATAGGTAACAACCGCATGAAAATCCGTTCAGTAGTTTTTGAGTTTATCGCGAACATACAGACCGACAGACGCGGCAGGGGACTTTGTTTTACATATAATACCTATGTATTGATGGTAATTTCAGTAGCGAAGGATTTTTCAGTAGTTAAGTATTTCATATTTAGTACAGTTCCATACAGTATAAATACGAGTACAATGGGATATAAAAAGATCTCTGGTGTCTGCAATCGTACATCGGAAAACGCCAAACGAACGAAAAACCACGTGCCTATTTTCATACATTAATTAGGTTTCAATTGTCGTTTTCTATCAAAGATAGAAATGTCATCTTCCCCTGCGCACAGTATTCATATTGTTGTTTTTCAGCCCCCGAGCCCTCACATAACCCAAATAGCTGGGAAATGTAATTCTGGTGGCATCCCGTTGCAATTACAGTTCCAATTAACTGCGGTCTCGTAAAACAGACCCATCATGCCACCCGTCACTGAGACGGTAACGTTCTATGCATTAGTAGTAGTAGGTAGTGTGGTAGTGGTATGTAGTGGTGATATAGTAGTAGTAGTGTAGTGGTAGTGTGTCAATTTAATATGTATGAATCATTATGCTACTCGAAATAAACGAATTTTAATTTTATTTAATAGTAGGTATTTTATCGTGTACCAACTTTATGATAAATAAAAAAAGTTTAGTTTAATAATTAAACTAACTATAACTATTATTTAGTTTAGTAATTTTGCGTAATTTCTCACATGAACTGTCGCCTACGGCATTTCCGGACCGATACGACCAATTTGCAAGTTACTACGGTCAGGCCGAGATAACTACAGCGATTTTTACGAGTATAGCGCCGACGTGAAAGTATTATTTTAAACGTGAAACTTCTATGAATTATAAACTTCTACGTTTAAATAACACTTGCACGAGTTGCACGACTGCTGTAAAAATCGCTGCAGAATTATATTGGTCTGACTCTATCAGTTTTATTACCTTTGATGAAAATATCTACAGGTACCTAATGACCTCGGGTCTTCGTTTATAGGTACGTTATGGAATATAATTTTCCAACTCAATCAACAGATTAAGTGTAAACTTAGCAAGTTTTCGAGCAGATCCATTTGGTTTGTTTAGCGGCAGTTATTTCCCAGGGGTACAACTGGGTAACTTCATCTCAATTTCTCGTGGGTCATGAAATTAATGGTTACATAACTGTAAGTTTTGATAGTCATGTAAACTCTATGAAGTTAATAGGTCAGTAAGTACGTAAGTACCTATCAAATAGATAAATACGTAGGTATTATATGTAGGTATAACATAAAAAGTATGACTTATCTACCCCAATTTATGAAGAATTTTAAATCATTTACGGATATTATCTCAGATTTGTGTTGTTCCCTAGTCATAGTGTTGTGTTCCTGCCGGTAAGTAAGGTTGCCAAAGCTCAACGAGGGAGAGGAGTGTTACGGTCGGCAACGCGTGTGTAATATCTCCGGTGTTGCAGGCGTCCATAGGCTACGGTAACTGCTTACCATCAGGCGGGCCGTATGCTTGATTGCCACCGACGTGGTATAAAAAAAAATCTCAGATTTAAATTATAATTGGTTTTATTAGCAGAGCATGGGAACTATTTAAGTCGCAGACATCCCAATTTGCATTTAAATAAACTCTTAACAATGTGCCTTCTCGAGGTTATCAGAAGATTTCTTAAACTTTTGAACACTTAACCCTTGTTTTATCTACAGTAACATTTGAATAAATTGTAGGAGGGTGTCCCAATATGGACCGGCAAGAAACTCGGCGGGACACATATTTGCAAAACATGTTATACTCAGAATGTCCAACATTATCCAACTGATCCAACACAAAGGTCTCACAGTCTATGCCTCGCTTATTCCTTTATCAGATGGTAAAGAAAAGGCATCATCCCTATTAAAGTTTGGATATTTCTACATTTATATTATAAATTCAATATACGCGATATAATCTGAAAAATACGTCAATATACGTGATATAATCTGTCTGAAATAAAATATATTGATTGGTTGATTGATTGATAATCCGTTTTCATAGTTTTATTTCATGAGTAACTATCGCGGTAACCGAAAACAATATTACCACCTAAAATTGTTGAAATAATTCATTCACAGTTTAGAATCTCGGTTATTTACGCCGCCATAACCATAACACGGCATTACTTAGTACTGAGTTAGTACGCAATCGGGGGGCCGATTCAACCTAAAGAATTAGATATGGTTTCAACCTTATTTTCATACAACCTTGAGTCGTGTCATCAGGCATCTCACGCACCTTCCTCTCCGACGCAGGCGGCGGGGTCGAAGGCGAAGAATGGTCGCCTCGATCCCTAGTGAGGCCAGCGGGTACGGGACCCGCATTGCACAGCTCCACATACGTCGTCGGGGGGGGGGGGGGGGGATCAAGCGTTTCTGATCCCCTTCATTGGGCGGGTGTCCTGGCACCAAGCCGGGGCTGCCGGGGGGCGCCATGGTGGAGCGAAGTGTACTCAATCCCATGGCGGTCTCGCAAACGGCAAAGAGGGGGAAACGCCGGAGTGGGTTTAGTGGGTAGGGCCAAGTTCTCCCTCCCCTCTCGACAGCTGAGAGGGGACAGGAGCGGCGAGCCCCACACACCCCCCCATCAATGGCCTTCCCGCGGCCGGGGGGACGGTGCGTAAATGCATTTCCCACTCCGAAAAAAAAAGCCATCTCACGCACACCAATAAATGCAAGTGAGATGCCTGGTGAGATGCGTCCTGATTGGATTTCTTCAGCACCAATCAGCGTGAGCTGCTGAAGCTCCTCGAATCACGACTCAAGTATAAGATGAAAACCACTACTAGGGCACAAATTTTAATGTTATTCCATTCGGCGTCGAAACCTTTTGTCCATGGGGCCCTGGTGCTCTCAGTCTCTACAAAGACTGTCGAAGCGAGTCAGACGCCGTAGGAGACCGAAGAGCTGGTAGCTTTCTCGCTCAACGTATCAGCACTATCAGCCTAACAATCCAGCTAGGAAATGCTGCCAGTGTCTTCGGTGGCATAGCACGGTTCAATTTTAGATTTATTTAGTGATATTTTAGTTTTAGCTATGTTTTTATTATTAGTGTTCATAATGATGTTATTTATTATAACAAATATTCAATTTAAGACGAAGCCATATCATTGCTAAAACAGAATCAACCACCGAGACGTTTTCAACTCAGCGTTTTAATGGAATTGCTAGTTAATCAGATTAAAATTACCCTTAATTTAGAAACACGAAGGCATTAAGATTATTTTATGTTTATTTTAGAAATATCGACCAATGTTTAGCGAGCCAAATGATGAGTAATCATAACTAGGTATTTTGTCTATTATGTCTCTATTTCTTTCAAGGTTATGAAGGTTTAAGGTCAGGGTCTAGACCGCAACCAACGAAGAGCGACTCGAATCGTCTTGACTCGACTTGACTCCTTGGCGCTGCGTAGAGATGTAGCCTCGCTCTGTATTTTCTATCGCATGTATAACGGGGATTGCTCCGAGGAATTTTTCGGATTAATCCCTGCCGCCTCTTTTCGCCATCGCCCTACGCGACAACATTACCCTCTTCACCACTTAGATGGATGGCAGTCCCCAACTGTGCGTTTCTCCAGAAACTTCCTGCCTCGTACAGCTAAACTGTGTAATGAACTGTGTCGCCTGCGGTATTTCCGGACCGATACGGCCTTCAGACCTTCAAGAAGAAAGCGTACTCCCATCTTAAATGCCGGCAACGCACTTACAAGCCCTCTGGTGTTGCGAGTGTCCATAGGTGGCGGTAATCGCTTACCGCCGCCCATGGACACTCGCAACACCAGTCAGTGTTTAGCTACAGTTATCTACAATAGATCGACGACGCATGGTACAATACGTATATGAGGAAAGTATTTTCAAAAGGGCATAATTCTCTATGAACACCATACAAAAATAAGCCCTTTTTAAAAGACACTCCTCATATGATCTTACGACCCTGCGATAAAAAACTAAAGCCATCAAAACAGATACTAGGATTAAAGCGGTAGGTAGCATGCCTACATTCAATAAACGTAGAAAAGAACAAGCAGATAAACAAAGAAAAGAAGAAAGCCCTTGCAACACAATTAGTTACATCCAGTTAGTTTTCATTAAAGAATCTGCTGACTATATTCCAAGTGGAAGTATCCAAGGGGACGTGTTTATGTAACATTTAACGAGTTTGTGAATTAAAACTAAATTGAATCATCGCGCGCCGGCGACTACGCTAAAATTAAATCGGCAGTCGTTATCTGACGTCATTAGATACAAAAAGTAGGAACGTCAAACCCGTGACAAGATAAACGTCAACACAAACACGTGCCTAGCGTATCATGGATGGGGTGCTACGGAATAACGGGTGAATAATTTTTATTATTTTTTATTATTATATACATTTAAAAACGGGATGTGTTTATATACGTCATTATGACGAAACCGGCATGAATTGTACGCGCACTGCTTATTATTTACTCATGTATAGTGATGATTCGTTTGTTTACATTAATTCGACGTATTTTCGTAAAATTTGTTGTGAATTTTATGTTACCGCGGGGAACGTTCTAATAATAGTTCCTGTTGTGTACAAATATAGTACTTTTCGATACAGTGGTATATAATAATATGCTCGGAAGGAACGATATGCTATTGCTTTTTTTATTTGTTAGGTGCCTTTTTCGAGGGGCTATGGACAGGAAACCTCCTAGAGTTCCGAGTCCCGTCTCATTTCTCTTGATCAGCTGATACGGGGAAAAGAGAAGGGTTCTTGGACGGTGCGCCCCGGGGGCAATGGTAAGTAATCTACTGGTCACTTTTTAAGACGGCAGGATTGAAAAGTGACGGACACTGTCTTTATCCCGCTGTCACGTAGACAACAACGACTATCATTCATATCCGTACTGGTTGATTGTTGAATGACGTCATCCATATGACGGTAAGCGACATTTAAAGTATCACTTAAAGGGGCTCACTGACTATCAGTCCGCCAGACGATGTCGACCTGTCGGTTGTTCGGAACTGTCAATTTTTGGTCTTGCTGACAGGACGATATCGTCCGGCGGACTGATAATAGTTAGTGGGACTTCTACAACTGTAAAGGGGCCCACTGATTACCAGTCCGCGCCGGACGATATCGGCCTGTCAGTTGTTCGGGACTGTCAAATTTTTGTTCTAACTGATAGGCCGATATCGTAAGGCGCCGATAGTCAGTGGTTCCCTTAATAGGTACATCGCCTGCAGTCCAGGCGGACATGTTTATATTGTTTATGTAAGAGTTAACGAGTTTGCGAATTAAAATGAAATTGAATCAACGCGCGCCGGCGACGCCGTTAAAATTAAGAGGATGCTTCTTTAGACTCACTTTATGACTTATGACGTAGTCGCTATTGTTTTTTAACATGGAAAAATAATAGAGGAGGTTCTCAAGTCGACTTATGTGTATTAATTTACAGGTTGGTCAAGGATTGTTCACCACGCTCTTAAAAAACCAATGAGAAAGCTGTGTTTTGACCACAAGGGTGGCAAAATAATTTGATGCAAATTTTGAGTTGTTTCCTCATTCTGTTTCGTAGAATTTACTTTTAACGAAGTTATGATTTTAAATGATAAATATTTAATAGCGTTCATTTTGATTTAATTTGTACCTAATGTTAGTTTGTCGTGTCACCTAATTTTGAGAGCACTCCCCTGACTGTCGCAGCCAGTATCGGAATCCTTGGCGTCGACATTTCAAGTGAAGTCCAGTTCCGCGGTAATTTAGAAGGCCAAATTAGCCTCAAAAAAGCTCGGTGTGCACAACAGATCGAGACAGTATTTCACGCCGGCCCACCGCCTTCAGCTTTATACGGCGCAGGTTCGCCCACACATGGAATACTGTTCTCATCTATGGACAGGGGCACCCCAAAACCAGCTTCTCCCTCTGGACCGCATCCAAAGAAGAGCGACTCGAATTGTCGACTCGGCTTGACTCCTTGGCGCTGCGTAGAGATGTGGCCTCGCTCTGCATTTGCGTTGTGTCCGGTTTCCTCACGATGTTTTACTTCACCGAAAAGCGACTGGTAAATGTCTAATGACATTTCGTACATAAGTTCCGAAAAACTCATTAGTACGAGCCGGGATTTGAACCCGCGACCTCCGGATTTGAAGTCGCACGCTCTTACCGCTAGACCACCAGTGCGTTTGCCTCCCATATCATATAAAAAAAATTGTACAGTCAGTGGTTTACGAAATGAAGGTATTAAACGCCAAATCAGTAATATCAACGCGGCAGTCCCTTGAGCATTTTATTGTATTCGTGACATATTAAACGAAAACAATGGACGTTGGCGGATGGCGTTGAGATAGCCATCTAGATTGTTTTATCTGTCCGTACAGGTCTTAGATTTATGGATGTGCCCTTAAATAATAAATAATATGATGTTTTCCATACACGGGACAATGGTTTTAAAAATGTAGACGCCCTTTTGAAAATTCATTTAATTATTGAGAAGAATCCTTGCAACTCCCGTTTCGTTACGTGTTTAACGTCTCATTAAATATGAAACTGTGTCTAAGCCTTCAAAGGAATGCATGCGGAAAATACTTAATACAGATGTACTTAGTGCATAATTGTTTTCCATTGTATTATCTCGGAAACGTTCGTATTTGTCATGTTAATTCAGTCAACCTCAGTACTTTTTGTACCGAGACTGAGTGAAATAGCAAGACACGTTCGTTCGTACGTATCCGTGAAAATACGATGGAAAATCATTATGCAGAATGTCTGTACCTACCTACACAGGAATACTTCAGAGCTGGAGATATTACCTACCAGAATATAACCTACTGAAGCGTCTGTCGTCGTCCGCTATCTGTCGTGAACTAGTCGTCAACTGGTCTTGTGATTGTCATGTCCAATTTTGAATTTAAATGTCGGTCGTTCCAATATTCCAAATAATGTATGTTAGTCAGCCAGTCAGTCAGTCGGTCTATGTCAGGTCGCCACGGAAGTAAGAAGCTCCGACACCTACTAAGGTGGCTTCTCTGCCTTCGACGGCGTTTGCATGAAATGATGATGATGATTGATAAAAACTATTCTGTCCTTCTTCAAATCGGTTTAGCAGTTAAAGCATCAAGGGGCAACAGACAGATATACAGCATTTATTATAGTACCTTGTAGCGTAAGGTATCTAGGGCAGATAAGTGACAAGGCCTAGGCTACAAAAATAGTGTTTTATTGGGGCTTAAACGCGTGGGTCGTTAGCCTATTTGGTGAAGGCACTTGGATCGGTGTGTAGCTGGATGTTACTGTCCTGGCCTGGCGTTCCTGGCGTAGTGGCAGCCCGGGGTCCAACGCTGGACAGCGCTCAGAATAATAAGGACAGCGAGAGGAGCACAGGCGCGGAGGTTGAACGACCAATTAGCCCGTAGGGTAGACCCTGGAATTGTATTCCACTGTGTTAAGTATGATTTAAGTATTATGGATTGACCGCCATACTGGAACACTTGGCATGAAACCTTAGCTTGGTCAGGTAGGTACATTTTTTTGGATAAACTCCTAACGACGATCGCGATCTCGTAATCTGCCCCTAAAAAATCAATTTCAGGTCTTGTATATAGGTACATAAGTTTCCTGAGACGCTACAGATTTAAAATTCCAAGTCACACAAGATCCCTTTATGCCTGGAAACTTTTTAATATCGTCACAAAGTCGCAAGATGGCGGGTAATTGCGATGCCCGGGACAACTAGCTGGGATTTATTAGATTCTATCGAATTTTGCGGAAAAATGTAGAGCGAAATGTACTTTAATTTCCCTTGTGTTGACTAAAAGTTGCTGAAAGTTAATAATTTTATTCATTCAATGCTGATGAGAAATTGTTGTTGTTGAATTTTCGATATAAACGTTTTTTTTTGTTATCGATATTGATATCGCTTTCTGAGCGATTGTTTGCTGCTCGGGGGTTTAAAAGTTTAATCCTTTTTTAAAGATATAGGAGGCAAACGAGCAGACGGACCACCAGCAATAGAGGGGTTGTAGTGCGTTGCCGACCTTTAAGATGGGAGTACGCTCTTTTCTTGAAGGTTTGAAGGTCGTATCGGTCCGGAAATACCGCAGGCGACAGTTCATTTCCACAGTTTAGCTAAGCAAGGCAGAAAGTTTCTGGAGAAACGCACAGTTGAGGACAGCCAGACTTGCAGTGCTGAGTTAGGGGAAATATAGGAAGTATAGGAGAAGTATCAGGCAAACTTTCAGCTTGCCTCGAGGACCTACTCCAAAATGTCTACCAGCTCTCGGACCATCGTGAAACTTTGTGAAAAGTTCGAAAATTACACGAGTTTTTTTGTCGATTACATTTTTTGTTCGGCCACCGACGAAAAACTTTTTACTGACGAATGATAATAGTTGACGTGTAAATTGGCTCCGAACAGTGAGGGCCAATACCACTTGACACCTACTGGTAAGGTAAACCTGTGGTCTACTAAAGGTTAAATTCGTATAACGACTGCTGCAGCTTTTCAAGAATTGAATACTCTAAACGCGACTAACGATACTAAAACAATTTATCCAGGAAATTGACTGTGCCATCGCTACTGCAATCGGAATTTGAACGTCAACTTAAACCGCAGATCATTTAGTTTCCCGGTCAGTCCATCAGTTTTTCGGGGAACTTATGTAGGTAGGTGAACCTATGAAATATCAATGGATATCAGCTGCTTTCCGGTTAGATAAAATATTGCAAGGAAACCACTAATCCCTGTCTTCGCTTTCCTTTGTGTTGGATGGACAGATGACAGTCGCTTGTGTTAAACAAAAAGGAGCCATTTTACAAGCTCCACGTCTGAGTCCGAACTAGAACAATCGGATTATCTGATTAAAATAGTTTTCCGTTCAATGTTATACTAGCAGCCAGCCTCATTAATCCTCAGATTTTGGCGAATGTTCACCTACATTGTAAACTATGTGCTGGTAGTCTATTATGAGAAGTTTCAGATTTTTTCCATTTTGGAAACTTTCCGGCGGCACATCAGTAGGTTTCATGCACTTACCTACAATTTGCATGATCTAATCAAACACTCCAAAACTTCGCGACATTCCCATAGCACAGATGAGTCGAAAACTTAACTCGAATATGGTTATGCGATTTTTAAGTTACTATAGGTATAAGCAACTACTTTGCACACAAAACATATATTGTGTAAGGCTGCCTTTCCACTGAGGCCGGGGTAAGAGGAGACGTGCGAAGCGAAGCGGAGAAAAGATGTGGATTACAACTAATGCTATTCGTTGATTCCTGCACGTCTTGTCTCATTTCTGCTCATCTCCGCCTCAGTGGAAAGGCAGCCTTATAAGGCTGCGTTCCCATCATCATCAGGTTCACTATAGGGAACCAGGTTTTAGAATGTACCATGTTCTGCCTCATAATTGCTACAACATTTGATTACATATTGTTTAAGTATTCTCGCGCATAAATTCTAAGTTCAAATTGATTTTCCAATACTATTTACTTAGGGCCACCCCACACAGCGTCGGCGTCTAGTCAGCGCTATGGAAAATGGCGTCGCTGCGCAGTTGCGCCAGTTGCGTCGGGTCGGGAACGCGCATGTAATATCAATATCTCTGGTGTTGCAGGCGTCCATAGGTACGGTGCCTGCTTACCGTCAGGCGGGCCGTATGCTTGTTTGCCACCGACGTGGTATTAAAAAAATACAATGATATAAGTTATAGACGCCGACGCTCGGGATACAAATACAAATACAAAACTTTATTTATAACGCCAAAGTTACAAGTCAAAATAGTCACAATACAATAGGTACAATAGTAAACCATTACCAATATACCAAACTAACTTATTCATACAGATTACTCTTCATGTTCATTATTCATTACAAATATTACAATTAGCTCCATGCATGAAATTATTTTTATTTTTGGATTCATAATTTATATCGTTGAAACACCGGAAATGATAAAACTAAAAAATATTTAAAATGTTGAAAATTTTTGAGCGGTTGAAACGCTCATAATTTTTGGCGCGAATTCGACAGAGCGTGATGACGTCACACGTTGGGCGGCCCAACTGACGTTTGCTACTAATGACACTAATCTGTCGAATGCGTGACGTCACGTGGCGTTTCGAGCGTTTCGCTCACTAGCTTTTCGCGGGCAAATTTTTGTACTTTTTATTTATAATTTTAAGTAATTAAATGGTAATTTAAAAACGGAAATGCATTTGTAACATGATATAACGGTAACAAACATCCATTCGGATGAAAACATATTTCGTTCAAATATAAACTTCATGCATGAGGCTAATTATTACAATGCGATCTTTACATTATGAGTTAACACAGCGTGTAAGTACGTTGGTAACTTATGTGTACGGTAGTTTAAAACACTCCTCGACGCTGTACAAAGCTAAATATAAAAGCCACTTTCGCAGTCTACATTTAAAAATATCGGTGGATGCTGCATCTCTGACCGCTGCGGGTAGTCTGTTATACACGTACGGGCCCATAATGTACGGATGATACGCTGTGGGTTGTGGGGTGGGGTGGGGTACGGTTCATCTAACTTGGTAAATATTACACTGGTTACTCGGCAAACCCTCGCCACCAGCTCGGAACACACATAGATAGCCAAATACTCCAAATACAATATGCCGTCATCTAGCAACTGTTATCGAGCGTGGACATTAACTAATGGGTCGGTGACGCCATAAACTCTTATCTTAATGCGGGAGGCGTTATTGCTTCTGGAAACATTTTTTACATTACAGCTAGGAGGAAAATTGAAACAAATAGCCTTCACTAGTAGTAGATCCATTTAGGACGACATTATTTAGTGGTGTATAGGGGTCTAACGCGATATAGTATCATTATTTTTACCTATTGCTACATTTAGCTAAGTTGCATCATCTGTGATCGGCCAGTCTACGCTACGGAATCAAGTATTTTTCAAACACGATGGGTAGGGTGTCATTTCCATATAATGTATGACATAACCTAAAATAGTCAAATCTCGAAATTTTTTATGCAAATTAATGACACCTGTCAGCGTAGCTACCCATCGAGTTTGAAAAATACCATAGCTAGGGTAAATTAGTCAACGATTGATACCTTTACTGCAATAATATTTTCTTTACTACCCGTCTCATTAACCGACTTCAAAACACCATAAGGGTTCCTTTTAACCTGTTTGGTACGGAACCGTATAAAAGGAGGTTTTTAAATCGTTGGAATCTTTTTTATTAGGTAGATATAGGTACCGTCAGGATTAATACTTAGCGGATGAAGCAACGCGCCAAAACTATGTGCCACCCTACTCATAGTCTAAATAGAGATATAATTAGAAAGGTATGGTTAGGGAATGCTTGAAACACAATTTTTGACTCCGTAACTTTACTTGGACTAGTTAGGTGAACATATCAAAAGTCCCCGGCCGTAGCCCTTGAGCCGGGTTTGAGAGGTTTGAAGGTTCCATATTTTGGTTTTTCACATATCTTGGAAATTATGCGTCTTAACGACATGACTACTCAAATGCTACGGCCGGGGACTTTTTATATGTTCACCTCCTAACTAGTCCAAACAAAGTTACGAAGTCAAAAATTGTGTTCGAAGCATGTCCCTTTATAAAATTTTTTGATCATCATTCATTTCTTGGCCTAACAGATCGCTTTCAAAAGTATCTTTCACAGACTAGTTGTTGGACATGTACGAGTAAAGACATATCTCTAAGTTATGAAACTTATGAGAATGGTAGATATTATGTACTTTAAACGCGTAGCGATCCGTTACTTTTGATGCTGTCTGTACTTTGAAATGTCGAAATATTGAATTTAAATCGTGCCTAGGGGCCACTTGCACCATCCCACTCACCCGGGGTTAACCCGTTAAACTGTTAACCCAGTGTCCAATTGTACTGGGCCCCTATTCGAGATGCACAACTGTCAGTTTCGGCATCCACATCAGTTCAACAGGGAAATGATTCGCCTGGTAACCATGGTAACTCGAGGTTTAACCGGTTAACTCCGGGTTAGTGAGTGGTGCTCAGTCATTCAGGTACATGCTTCTATATACTGTAGAAGTTGTCTATGATAAAAAACCTAATGGTTATGGTTATACTATAGACAAGCGAGCAATTAGGAGGAAACGTCTGGCAAGTTAGTAACAAGGGTCAGCGTGGCAATAAGCCCGCTAACCGCGCTGTTTCTACTTAAGTACTATAACTAAATGTTAGCATCATAGACCATATCTTGAAACTATTCTACCAATTTTGCAAGACATATTCAGGATTACATGAAGCACTTTCAATGGAATATCAGGGGTCCTATTTAACTCAGAAAATGACTAGGCTATAAGGCTACCAACGTCACTGTTTACGGAACAAGGCAAATGGCTGCAATAAAAAAGAAAGCAGTGCATCAAGTGCATGCTTGTCAGTGAAAAGTAAAAATAAAAATAATTTTGCGGTATAAATAAATAACCGAATAATTTTGTATTTAGTACCTATGGCTTGTTACTTTAGGCACAATCAAGTTTACGTCCTGAATGTGTCTATAATATTGATTGGCAGTTTTATTGTGACTAACTATTTTTATAGATAAATCCGAAAATCCACCACTAAATTGACGACTTATTTAAACTCCAGTGTCAAGGTTAAAATTCTTGCTTACTGACAGTTTTAGCAATAATTGAAGCTAAGAGTCCTTGATTTACTTCGTTTAGTAACCCTTCAAAGTAACAGAAAGTATCGATCTCGTTATAAAGCAGTGTTCACACGCCAGACTCCGGTTAATAGCTCCGCTAAGTGCATTGTCGTGTTGTAGCTGCCCTACGGACAAAAAACTTACGTTAATATGACTTCTGTATATTTAGTGATTGTTTATTTGGAGGGCGACTATATTAAATGGTTCTCGTTCGTGAAAATATGAATTATTGGAGTGAGACATATTAACTTAACTAACTTAGCGGTTACACTCACGTGTTCACGTGTTCATTGTTGGAGATTAATCATTTCAGCCGAAAAAAATTGGTATCTCCATATTAATTAGTTTAGTGTGACACTTAATATTTAAACTCGAAGATAGGTGAAGATGGGTGGATGGGTTATGGCATCTGCCACGCATTCACGACGCTGACGACGCTGTATTGAAGACGCTGGTTTTATCCCAGTCCTGGGCACTGGCATTGGCATTGGCATTGGCATTGGTTACTTTTTCTTTCGTAACTATCTGTTGCGTTATACTTATATTTTTGGCATATGACCAATACCCTTCAAATGCAAAATAAAAACAAAACCGAATTAAGAATGGAAATTCGCCCTTTCAGTTGTAGGTACTTAGCTAAAATACCGATATTCTTCGGGCACTCAACCCTAGATTATGAACATACATTTAAAAGTGAGTAAAACTTAAATACAACTCATCACTCAACACTGAGGTATTAAGTAGCAAGTTGAGGGATCCCATAAATTCTGTTTAGTTAAGTTTACTAGCTATGTCTGTACCTATTTACGAGTATCTTATCTTACCTAAGTATATATTTTAATTTTTAATATTGAAAGTTTCTTAAAAATCGACAATAGCCGATCATGCTATTTACCTTAATTTTTTATACTGGAGGTGTAGAGTTTGTGAAGCTAGGGTTTGTAGAGTTAGAAGCTTGGTTCTACAATAGATCTGATAACTTTTTGACAGTGCGAGCCTTATGGTTTCGTCTTGGCAACATTTTACATGAAAATGCTTTTGGTGGGTTTTTTATTTCTTATGTAAGGGGTGCTCAGCCATTGGCCATACTATGCGAATATATTATTTGTATGTACGTAATACTAAATGGAACACAATAAACAACTTTATCTTCTGTTCCATTCTACATCCTCCGTCTATGAAAACTACGAACAAACGAAAAACGCACTTATACCCTATGCTTATAAAAGTACATAACTACATAGCCCCACGCTTAAGCAATTGTTTAGATTAAAATATATAAGCAATATGCTATAGTTCGTGTTGCGTACTCGCACCTACTCTCTTTGGGATTTATTTCTCGGCGATGCTACTACTGGCATTCAGGGATATCTGCATACCAGAAAAGATGGCCGAATTTTTAATGTCAACCGTTTAAAGTCTACTACAAGACGTGATGACCTATTTGCCAGAGAGCTTTAGTATGCAGATGACGCTGCACTTGTTGCCAACTCAGAGGGGGATCTTCAGGTGCTAATTGATAAGTTCAGCCACGCTTGCCAGCTATTTTCCATGAGTGTCAATGCCAAGAAAACAGTGGTTATGCATTCTGCTTAATGGTTCGACTTTGCAAGTGGTCGATCATTTTTGCTACCTCGGTTCCACAACAACATCTACGCTTTCTAATGGCAAGGAAATAGCTTCTCGAATAGGCAAAGCCTCGAGTACATTTGGACGTCTTCACACTCGTGTTTGAAAGAATGATAAGCTCACCATAGCCACCAGCCCTCGTATAGCAGTCGTGCGTACTCGTTCCCTTTTATACGCTTCGGAAACGTGGACCACATACTATAAACAAAAGCGCCAGTTGAACGCTTTACACATGCGTTGCCTGAGACATATATCAAATGAAGCTGTTCTTGCAAAGTTAGGCTTCACCAAAATTACGGCGATTCTCAAACAAAGGAGACTGCGTTGGCTGGGCCACGTACACCGTATGGATCCAGAAAGGTTACAACGCCAAGTGCTGATTGGTTAGATAGCACATGCAAAAAGACCTGTGTGACGCCCAATGTTAAGGTTTAGGGACTCCTGCAAGCGCGACATGGAATGCTTTGGCATCGGTACCGGCGGCTGGGAGGAACGTGCTGCATTGAGACCCGAAGTGGCGTGGAGTATGCGTTTGAGTAAAGAAGCACGACGAAGTGTGGCTGGAAAACTTGAAACATAAAAGGCACAGGCGTCACCAGGCTGGTAGCCTGGTCTCAAATCCAGAGGCTCAACAAACCCATACATGCGACTTATGCGGCAAGAAGTGCCGTGCAGCGATAGGCTTTTATAGCCATAAGCGAAAATGTATTGGCCGTCTCAACCGCTCTTGACACAGCTCACACAGCGTTGCAACAATCATCTGTCAGGGATGCAGTGGCCATTGATGATGCTATAGTTAGTATTAGTTATGGATAGCAACCAATTTAGACTTGGCCAGAACTAATCAAAGGGTCCATTGTAGCCGCTAATTACTGCTAACCAATCAATGGTCTGTTTGTATGTATGTACAGTTGTGTGCAATAAAAAAGCAGTCACTAGGAAAATGAAAATTAGGTGGAAACTATGACTAGATTAATTATATTGGATCTTTTTTATAATTCTTCTGCATTACTTAACATTGTTCCAAAATTAACTGTAACCTTTACTTAAATAATATTGGAAGTATTACAAAAAAAAAAACATGCAAAACGGCTTTTTTACTACCTCGTGGAAATTCTTATAAAAACGTAACAACCTACGAACAAAATACTTAATTGTGTACTAAAATTGTAATTGAGTATCTTGTCTATTATTTCCAATCAAAGCTTTACATCTAAACCCATGTCATCCAGAAAAAAATAAACTTTTCTATAAGACGATCTTCGTCTCGAGTGTACTAGTAGTCCATCATTTGGACTTTTTTGTTGATTTTTGACCAAATAAGTATTTGGTTTTGTTTGTTTGCTCGATCGAGGCTCTAAATGATAGTGCCGCCCATGACAAACCAAGAAGTTACTTTTCGTTTGTCGATTGTACAATTTGTCATCTTGGCTAGGCTCCCTGAATTACTCTCATCCAGAAGTGCCCCGCGATCTTCCGAATATCGTCTTCGTAGTCAAAATTGCTCGACTATACCGGGTATTTCCTGTAACAGGAGAATTAAATTAAACTGGAGGCTGTACTCCTCAAACTAACCAACATTTGTTCAGCCACTTTTAAAAATAACTTGTGTTTTGATTTTCATTACACTTTAAAGTTTATTCTAAGACGCAATGTATCGCAAAATTTGCTATGTTTAAAGAGTGACAAGCAACGTCAAACACACAGATACATTGAAAATAATATTTAATTAGTATGAAAAAGGTATAATCTAAAAATTTCATAATTTTAAAAAGTTGCTGAACAAATGTTGGTCAGTTTGAGGCGTACAGTCTCCAGTTTAATTTATTGCTCCTGTTACAGAAAACACCCGATATAAGTTTACGCTTCAATTACTTTGTGCGCCAAAACCGAGGAAACTTGGAAAAACGAGTTTTACAAAGAATTAAATTAAGCTAAATCGTATTTTTTCTGTATTTTTGTTTTGACATCCTTTAGGCAATATCGAGTTGGGAGTCGGTCTAGTTTTGATAGTGTGAGACCGTGCGGTGTATATTCACCGTTTCTGTTACGACTTTCAGACTCTTAAATCGATACAAAACAAGGAAGGTCGTGAGTTCACACCTCCTCTGCGCTCTGAAGTGGTAATGGTTTAGGTTAGGAAAAATTGTTAAAAGAGAGACTAAAGTTATGCTCAGGGTGCCTATCCAAGAAACCAATCGTTTACGCCGTAGCGAACAACGTATGAAAATGGTATGTACATAATCGATTACGTGCGATACTGTTTTTTTTAGCTTAAATAAATAAAATATCTGCGAGCAATCTTACACAGATCAATCTAGCTCCAAACTAAGCAAAGCTTAAACTATGGGTACTAGGCGACGATGTACATAATTATACATATAGATAAATACATACTAAACATACCGGGTGTTTCCTGTAACAGGAGCATTAAATTAAGCTGTAGGCTGTATACTCATCAAACTGACCAACATTTGTTCAGCAACTTTTAAAAATAACTAGTGTTTTGATTTTCATTACACTTTAAAGTTTATTCTAAGACGCAATGTATTGCAAAATTTGTTATGCTTAAAGGGTGACAAGCAACGTCAAACACTCAGATGGCAGGTGGATGGCAGCGTACATTGAAAATAATATTTAATTAGTATGAAAAATATATAATCTAAAAATTTCATAATTTTAAAAAGTTGCTGACCAAATGTTGGTCAGTTTGAGGCGTTCAGCCTCCGGTTTAATTTATTGCTCTTGTTACAGGAAACACCGTGTATATACAGTGGTACTACTAAACTAAATTAATAATTAGCTTAAATCTAAAATACATACTTACTTAGACACATAGAAAACATCCATAACTCATGTACAATATATTTCGGAATATCGTTAAAATGAGAGCGTAACTGGTGGCGGCTAGGTTCGTGTGACTCTTAAAGTCCTCATTGACTTGTTAACTCGTCATGTACGATATATTACTATTTTAAATTCAACATGGCACTATCCAAAGAATAATTATAGTTAATAACAGACTTCCTTTCTTATCGATGCATTGGCATTCCATGCATTTCCTGAAGCAATTCTGTAAGCTATATCTTTACGCAAATGATACTCAACTTTATTTATAACCAAATAAGATTGTTATTTATTTGTAGGCTACAGTTTCTTTCAAATGTTTTCAAAAGAAAAACTATTTAGTGAATTTTCAGTCTTATTTGTTACAAAGAAAGTTTATTTTTGCGTGGGATGGGGTGTAGATACGGGTATAACGCGTTATTCTTGTTGGTGAAAGATAATCGGCAGTGTGTGTTGAAAATATCGGATAAGTGCAATTTGGTTTACAGCATATAGGGTTTATTGCAACTGCACTTTTTGCGATGGTGCAATAAAATATCCAGTCAATATATATTTCTGACACATTGCTTAGCTACGCTCGTAGCGCTACGGCGTAGCCTTTATAAAGTTTAAGCGAAAATACAGCTGCTTTTAAATATTGACAGCCATATTCTGATTTTAATAACAAAGCCACGAATGAGATCTGGATCAGTTACGAATCTGATTTGTTAATGTCAGAAGTGACATTTCTTTAACCAAAAACGTCACTTTTGATTTGACACTGTCTGAGTCATAACTGATCCAGATCTAATTCGTGGCTTGTTATGAAAATCAGAATACGAGCGTAGTCATTTAAAAATACACCTTGCATGTTTTTTTCTAGATATGTCCTTTCGAATACCCACTCTCATTTTGGTTAAATAATATGCGTGATGGACTAGTATGCGTAATAGTCGACGTAGCTAAATGCAATAAGGTACTAGGATACCTAGCGTATGTGTGGTAAAACCTAGTAATAGGTCATACCGCCGACCGCGATGGATGGGTAAAGTTAAATCGACTCATTTATACTGTCGTCGGAAACGCTTAGGGGTGTCAGCTGGCTAGTTTATCGAAGTCAATCACTACATATTATAAAACAAAGTCGCTTCCTGCTGTCTGGATGGATTTTGATGCGGTTTTTTTCACAGATAGTGATTTAAGGGGAAGGTTTGTATGTACAATACATCCGCATTTTATCCGTGCGATGCCGGGGCGGCTCGCTAGTATTCTATAAATTAGTGAATTGATTTCATACAGTGTTTCTTTCAATTCTTAGTTATATTTTGCGAGATATATCAATTCATATGGAGCATATTTTTCATGGGTCCAACACCGAATCACGGCAAAAAAAATTGATTAAGGTAGATAAGATAGAAAATATATTTATCTATGACGATCACAACACCTGACTCACCTATCATGGTTAATGACATGGTAGATATTAGATTATTTTAAACCGGGTCACTCACGTATTATTAAGTCGAATAGCTCGACATGTTTCGGTCCAATTTACGAGGACCGTCTTCACGGACATGGTAGATTTTTTATAACCTATATTTTTTTTAAACGCCATATGACTTGGACCCATGTTCTTTCACTGATGTGTTAAAATTGTTAAATATCCAACGGTGTCGCCAACGCCGTCTACCCGCGTACGCCAAAGGTGTGGCGCCATCTATTCGAGTATATCTTTTTCTTGATTTCAGAGGCATGTTTTTTTCTAATGTTTCGATTCACTAAATATTTTTTTAAATTCATTCTTTCTGTTCAAGTAATTTTTCACTTATTTAAAAAAAAACAAGTCAAATTATAAACAAATATCACATTTTTTCTACTTCGTTATTTTTATGTTGTGGTGACCACCCTGTGGAAGCGACGCGTTACTATTTCTTCTTCTTCGCTATAAATATTGCGACTGTTTGTTATTCTGCTCGTGTGCTGCCAAAGTGTTCATAATGCTATTTCCACGATATGATATGTAACATATTATATGTTTATATAAAGTACTAAAATTTCTTTATTACCTATACAATCCGAATAACTATTAGAGCAAAACGTTTGAGAATGTTTAATTTGACTACGATTTGTACGGTCCCTAAATCACTTAGGCACCCTTATAGTTTTGTCATGTCCGTCTGTCTGTCCGTCCGCGTGCTAGAAAGCAACAATTTAGGATGGGTACATACCTAAATCAATCACGCCGGCAAAGTAGAGAAAAGCAGAAAAAAATTGTGAAGGTTTCCTACGCGTAGTTTTGTTTTTGCTATAACCCTATGGAGTGGGATATCGTGGAATAGGCCTTTCAAAAGGAATTAAAAAACAAGGAACCATTTTTTTATGAAGTAAATATTTTCGGAAATATTCGCTCTGAAAGAAATAAAAAGTCCCCAAACTTTCAATGAAAACCATAGCTAGCATGATCGGTTAAGGCATTTTGAGTTTACTCAAATTCTTTTTTACGTAAAACCACGTGATAAAACCGAATGACATTAAAGGTGACTGTCCGTTTCCAACCGCAGCTGCACTGCTGCTCCGACACTACTGCGGCGGCCCAAACGCGTCGGTGTTATTGTCAATTTCCATAGTAAAATGAATGACGATATCAACTGCACGTAATATGGTGATTTTAACGTTTTCCCGACCGCAGCTGCACTACTGCTCCGACACGTCGGTGTTATTGTCAATTTCCATAGTAAAATGAATGACGAGACCGACTGCACGTAGCATGGCCATTTTTGCGTATTTGGTGTATTATTGCAACTGCGGCTGCAGACCGCACGTCAAATCTGTCACCTGCACTGAATTGTCTTTGATCACAGATATTAGTAGTTTTAAGCAAAGAGGATATAACCACTACGTTCTAAGGAGTTATTACACCCACGGATAAACAACCCCGATGGTACCGTCGCCATATATAGCAGATATATCGGGGCGGCCAAGGAGCTCACAGATATCTGAACACGCCTTTATTGTCAAGGCGCTAGAGTGCATGTTCAGATATATTTAGCACCTCGGTCGCTCCGACATATCTGATGGCGACTGTAGTACTACTGTAAACTTTTTTGCTAATCTATATTGAGCCATACGAGTATCACAGAGCCAGTTAGGAAACTAGAATGATAGGTCCGAAAAAGAGAGTGTCAAATTCGGAAGTTAACTATAGTCTGGCAAACCCTTCGAGCAACACCGGCTTCCGACACGTCGGAAGGGAGGAGCCCAAGCGATATCTTACCGTACAAATCGTTCTGCCATTTTTTGCGGGGGAAAACGTGCACACAGTCGCACTTCTCACTCACTACTTGCAAAATCCAATCTCTAATTAGGATTGTTCATTTTTTTTTAATGTTCTATTTCGAAAACCATTTCGAGATATTAGGTTTTTAAACAGTTTCCGACATTTGCTGCGATATAATAATCGAGGATTGAAGATATTTCAACAAACCTTTGACCTTCTCGCGAGGCTGAATATAATAATGTCATCGTATAGTAAAAGTTATCGAACCATAGTAAATAAATCCGTCACTCACGTAATTGTCAAAGATGTCATTGTCATCAATTGTCATAATAAAAAAAATCAGTTAAACCGCTAGTTTCTTACGATTTGATTTATAATTTTTAATACCTAAACAGTAGATTTTGATTGCTTAATATATCAAAAACCTTGTTTCCACTTGTGGGAATGATTTACAAAAATTATAGTCCGCGAAGACCTACGTGAAAGACGGTGTTGTCGTGAAGTAAATGTGGAATGGAATACTTCAAGTGTTACACACAATATTGCTGTGAGGATCACGTCGATGTAAGTATAAAATTAATATTATTTTACTACGAATATTTAAAAGTTCATTTTGGTGGTCGGGTCACTATTACCTATTTATTTTCTGTGATGATGTGGCCAGAATATCTAAAGACAAACCGTTTAACACAGCTTGTCCGCTACTAGCTCCGTTTTACTGATTTGAAGTTAAATTCAACAAACAGACATACATATATGTAACTTATAACCATCTTGCAAGCAATAAATCATATACATACAAAAATACATAGTTATATTCAAAATACAACATGAAACTGAAAAGATAATTTCTAATTTCCAGGTACCTACAAGTTGCAGTTCAAGGCTCAAGCTGCTGATATCACGATCATGGCGGACAAAACTAAAGTTAATAAAGAGTTGTGAAAAATAAAACATGTCTTATTTTTTACTTTTTTATTAATTTACGAAAAACCTGTTTCCCAAAAAAGTGTATACATTATATGTTCAACATGTTCTGCACGTAAGGTTGACATTGAGGGCTTTGTTTAGTAGCATTCAGTTGAAGTTGATTTAGGTTCTACTCTTGTTGATCCAGAAAATAATTATATAGTTTATTATTAAATCTATGCCCACGCCCAGGCACTATTCTTGCTATAACTTTACATTCTCCGCCTTCTCTAGAAATTTGTACATTATATACATCCAATAAAACTAAGGTATATAACTTAAGGCAGATTTGTGGAATCAGCTTTCACAAATTTAGCGTATTTTGAGATTATTGATTTAGGGATTCAAATAATACGACGATATTATTTATAGATTCATTAAATAAACTGTTCTTTTATTTTTTCGTAGTTTTGCGAGGATAGCTATAAGCTCGACAGGGCACGAGCGATAGAGAGGCAAATAGAATACCGAATATCCGGCAAAGTGGCCAAATACCGAATAGTTGCCGAATATTCCTGGCAACTGTAATTGTATTGTAATATATCATATTATATAATGTCGTTTATGGTGACAATTTCTCATTTTGTCATTGCAAAGCCATTCCTGAGCTAAATAAAAGAAGCAATCATTTATTTTTATTACAAGGGGCAAAGATGTTATTTAATACCTCATGGTAACATATTGATATCCAAACATACGAAACGATACAAAATTGAACCACGAGAGAAGCGAATGGTTTAAAATTTAGAATATTGACAGTTGCGGAGGTCTCAAGGCATGAGGGTTAAACAAACTGTGTTACAGTGCAACACGTAATTCTTCACACCAACACGAGGAAACCATTTATTATTCAAATTAATTTATTAAAAGTTCTTTCTATCGGCCAAGGCGAGGGAAATATCTTTCTTCATAAAGGATTTCTTGTCTCGCCCGTCAAGTTTTATATGGATGGTGCGGTCATATCATAGAGTGCCGTCGCCCATTCACACCTGCAACTGGACAATATGAAGTGTAAATTACAAATTATTTTATTCATCATACTTCACTGTTTGGTACCTAAGGAAAGTAAAATTGGCTTAATATGGATACTTAGAAAGATAAATCTGTAATATTTTGCTAACACCGAACGACTGCCTGCCCACCATTGGATAATTTTATTCTTACGTGTCGCATCGTCATCTCCAGAACCCACGAATCACTTTGCAGAAATCAATAAAAGGCCTGCTAAAAGAGCCTACCTGGCATGGTTTTGAGGGGACGTTTATTACAGAATTCTAAATCCAGCCGCACGTTTCTGACGGCCGAGTACCTATACGTGATGCAGGTGGATCAAGTGCGCACTCCCCCCGTATATATCACGAACTCCATGAGTCCCGTTTCCGTCGGATTGCTGTGTGCGGTGGTCACGCATCTAGGCAAGAGGATGGGGAAGAAAATTTCACATTGTGAACTTACCTTAATGTTAAGAATAATTTTTCCTCTGCATTAATTTTATTTGAGTAATTTGATTGTATTTCGTCAATTATTAAGTCTCATTCAATGTTGAATTGCTTTTCATTTAATCGGCAATATTATCTGAATAAAGGATCACCATTAAATATCAGATTTTTTATTAATATTGCGTAGCTGCCTTCGTCGGACTCTGACTATTGTAGAAAGGCAAACTGGTCTTCTTTTTCATGTAGCATGTAGCATTATCGTCACTCGCTTCTTCACGTAAAAAATACAAAAGTAAATTAGTATTTTATTTGTACGTATGACATTATATGACTTGACATTGACAAGCCATCAACGAACGCTGTCGCGACTGCACGCCGCAACAGCCGCAGTCGTGCTGCTACAGTAGTGCGGCACCGCGTAACGTCGCAACTGCAGTGCAGCGGCAGTTACAATTGGACAGTCACCTTAAATCATGGATGTAAGTAAAGGGAGGTACATATGGCACCCGGCGCTCGACCGTGAGCCATCAAATATAGGTTCCGGAACCTATATTTAGTAAGTCCTACGGCTGACGCCAATGTGTCAAGATTGTCACAATCATCTACTAAATTGCCTGCATTTTAGTTTTGGCAACTATGAACGTCACGCGTCTATTATTAATAAAAGGTCATTGCATTCAATATTCAATACATATAGTGGACGTGAAATACACATACAAACACTGCTAAACTCATAACCCGCCAGTAGGGTAAAATGTGTCACTGTAACGCAGCGTAACTACGTAGGCGAACAACACGCGAACGCGAAGCGAAGCGATGCGGCGCGAGGTGAATCAATCCTTTGATACCAATAGAAGTGTCCTACGTGGGCGATGCGAACACGAACGCCGTGGGCTTCGTTTCGCATTCGCGAGTTGTTCGCCTACGTAGTAGGTACGCTGCGTAAGACACCAACGTTACGAATATTCGTTCCATCAAAGATAGATATAACTATAACTCCATAATAGATGGATACAGTCTAAGGAAAAAACGTGCCGCGAAAATCACGAAAATTTGATTCTCGATCAGATGGCGCCACTAGCTTTGGCCTACTCTCGTATAGAGGGCGTTGACGGTTTCGTTTGTTATTTATAATTTTAACGCATATCAGTGAAAGAACAAAGGTTAAAATAATATAAAAATATTAATGCAAATAAAAAAATCATTAATCCATATTTAAATACATTTTAACATATTTTTATAAATCTTAATTTTTAGTTTTAAAGTATGTCGATAGATGGCAGTGAATTTACAGTGGTTATAAAATTTACTATGACAGTACCGCTCTATCTTATTATATCCTCTTTGGTTCCATGGATGACTGTGGCGCCGCCCTAGTGGGTGTCCGGCATAGCTATAGTATGAAGATGTCGCCCCACGAAAGCTCATATGTTCACCACATCGTGCGTTGGCAGCACTAACTTCACACCAATGGCTTTGCCAAGGTATACATAGGTACGAGAAAATATTATTAGGCACCTACCTACATCATAATGTAGGTACCTACCTACTTTTACATTGGTAGCCACAAAATTATTTCTTTAAGAATTGCATTCTACAATGAATCATCGCTATAAAAACAATCTCTTGACGCTCCAGATACGACTCCATAAATCTCCGGATTTTGCAGCTTCTTTTTTTTTTTAGTGTACTTCGTACGCAATGAACACATTTCATTACATATTGTATTGTTTTTGATACAACACTGTAAGAGTTTTGAATGATTCACGGTTAGTTTCACTAGACTTATATTATCGGGAGCTCAAAAACAATACAATAGGTAATCACGGTCTATATTCCGGTCAATATAAGTCTAACACTGATGTACTCGTAAGTTCAGTCAGTAGCTAAGTAACTAATTGGTTAGATGGGGTAAGAGAAACAGTAGGGTAAGAGAAACAGTTATAGGGAATCCTCATACTGTTACTCTCTCGAGCAAAATAAACTTTGTTTCTCTTACCCGCCTTGACGTTAATCAGTTTAGAGAGTCAAAATCTCTGTGCACGTGCTGTGCACTTATTCCCGTAAAAGTGTAGTTAGGCTTAGATCATAATTGGTTGTCGTGGAGATTCTTTAGGAATTTCTTATTCCAGCAGTAAACGTTCCCATATTTATGACACCCATTCCCCACATTTAGGTCAATATGATGATGATTAGGTACAAATAAAGTGAGTGTGAGAAATTTACACACAATATGTGTGAAATCGGCGAACAGGAAAAACAACGAATAAATGATAGAGTGGGAGCACTGGCAAAACTCTTAAATTACGCGATAATAGCGTGCTACACGAGTAAAAAGTCATATCTCTAAAACAACTCTTAATAGAGATACGACATTCTGGTTATAAACAGTGAACGCAATGTTTTCCACAAGTCAATTATCACTATAAGTTTAGTACATTTGCGCGCTTTGATCAACATCTAAAACATTGGGAACATAAATATGGTAACATTTTATGCTGGACAGATAAGTGAGCCGATGATATTTACATGATAACACGCGTTCTGGTCAAGGAGAAATTAAATTACGCTATTGAAGAAATTTATGGAACTTTATGAAACTGAAAAATTAGGTTGATATAGGTATAGATATCGACCTAATTTATAATTTATTTTTCTCGCTATAGTAAACCTTTGTATGTATACTAGATATTCGCAAAATATGATGTGGTACCTAGGTACAGTCACGTCTAAAAATATCGATACGAACAAATTCCCAAAAATATACACGACCTTAATATTGCCCATAAATTAAGGTGCATCTGTATACATATTTATGGCACTCTGTTGTCCGTATCTATGCCTTTCAGACGTGACCGTACCCTATGAAACATCGATAAACAAAATAAATCCTTTAAAACACTTAAAATAAGGGCTTTGATCTATATAAGGCAGGATAGGTATAAGCCCTTATTTTAAAGATTTTTTACGTAAGTTGCAAGTTCACTTCTCTTTTTGTACTGCATACATAACATACTACATATAGGTACCTAGATAGTAAAAATACGATTAATTTGCCTAGATTGTAGGTCACTCCAATACCAACTAAAGTAAAACTAAACAGCAGCTGACACGTTTAATATCCAAACTAATCTCCGCTCGCCCGATCCCGAGCCACAACTTGGCTGTCCGACATGTTTTATGGCTCCTCTACACAGTGACGTAACTAGGGGAGGCAGAGGGGGCAAGTGCCCCGGGCGCCATCCAAGGGGGGGCGCCAAAATGGGCAAAAGGCAGGGAAACTTTTGTCAGCCGTCAGGGGGCACAAATTTGGTGACTGCCCCGGGCGCCATATCCTCTAGCTACGCCCCTGCCTCTACACGATGGCCCTGCGTAGGCCAGTCTAATGGACGCAGCTATGCGGTGGAATGAGATAGCAATATCACTTGCTCCCTCTAACGCATAAATGCGTCCCTTGGACTGGCCTACGCTGGGCCATCGTGTAGAGGCCTTATAACGGAAACTACGCAGCGTACCTTCTAGGTACATAGGCGAACAACAAGCGAACGCGAAGCGGCGCGGTGCGGAGCAGGGTCAATCAATCCTTTGATACCTATAGAAGTGTATAGAAGTGTCCTACGTGGGCGATCTCGTTGCGAACGCGAACGCCTTAGGCCCGCCGCGCCGCTTCGCTTCGCGTTCGCGAGTGTTCGCCTACGTAAGACGCAGCGCTAGTGTTCGAACCTTATAGACTTCGAGGCTTGTAGACTCAGCAGTCGCGACTGAATTTCTAAAGCGTAGGTACCCACATACTTAATTATTTTATTTAAGGGCCCACGCGAAATCGCATTTTTATACAAATGTAGTCCTCATTTTCCTCTCTGGATATTAACATTATTGAAAATATTTTAACACAATTTGTTGTATATCAGCCACAGCTATGCCTTTACGTTTGATTTTTTTCGAATTTTTAATTATTATAAAAGTTAGGAGCATTTTAAAAGTTGTATTAAATCTGTTTTTCGCTCCTAAGTTTTACCATAGTCAAAAAATCGAAAAAAGTCAAACGTAGGGGCGGAGCTATAATTTTCCATAATGTCAATATCCAGAGAGGAAAATGGGGACTACGTTTGTATGGAGAAACGGCCGTCCCCTTTCCTCTTAAGTACATGTCGCAACCTCGAAACTGATTTGTCCGATTATGTTTCATTTGCCAAATTTTCATTTCAACGAACGCGTTTTTTTTTTTAAGAACCGTCAGATTTTCAAAAGGGTCCCAAATACTATTAAAGTAACCACATGGTTTCTGCAGGATGATTTTTTCAAGTTGAGAAAAATTTACGGTGTAAAAAAAATACGTTCAGTCAAATGAAAATTTTGAAAATATAACAAGGGAGAAACATTTTTTTAATTTGCGATAGGATACCAGCTACAAGATAATCAAATTATCAACTAGGTACTACAACTACTAAACCAACCAATTTCCAAGAACACAACAAAGTGATACGAAGGTGGGTGATAAGGAACTGAACACTTTCTAAACTAGACGCTTTCTAGTGCCCAACCCAAACTAGTGCTTAGGCAAAGTTTCTCAAACACCGATCCAAGACAAAGACATAAGTACATACTTATGTATGGAGTACCGTTTCGTCTTCCGGTTGAGTTTCAAGGTACAGTCAAGGGCATAAATATATATACATTGACGATGGGCATAAATATATATACATTGATGACCGAAATCTTAAAACAATGTTAACTGACTTAGCATGCTACAGCGTCGACGAATTTGTTGAAACGTATACTAACCCTAAGTAATTTATCTCCTAATTAATATGTATAAGCAAATTTATACCTTATAAATTAAAATGACGACTTGTTAAGCCATATGCGACCCTATTGTCTACTGTTTACGAACCTGCTTTGCTTAAAATAAGTTTTATTTAATAATAATTAAGTTTAAGTGACATAAATACTTACTCTAGAAATGTTGTACCTACTATGTACCTACCTATTTTACTGACCTGTAAAACATTAACTTTTACCAATAAATGTCTTGTATCTTGTATTCCAAAAGTTTCAAAAATATGTGTACGCTCTTACACCTTAGACAATAATGCCGTAAACGAGGGTAGTTTCTCGCCCCCCCCCGACGCCACCGGCGCCCGCGCCGAGTCATCGGGCGCGGAGGGCTGCGGCCCGCAGTCTGCGTCCGTCACCGTCGACGCAAGCTCCTGATGACGCTCCTCGGTACGGAGTGAAACATGTCGAGCGTTTTCGACTTAAAATACGTGAGTGACCCGTTATTAATATGTTTAATAAAGTCGTGTTCACATATTTTTGAGACATTTGTCGGGATAGATATTTTTGCCTTCGACTGTACTCCAGGATCCAAAATAGAGGCCCTGTAAGCAACGTGCTCAACACCAAGCTTATTGGTGCACGCACTAAAAGCCATTGGGCGCCGCCGCGCAAAGCATGTGCGTGCTATTACGTTTTTAGGGTTCCGTACTACCCAAAGGGCAAAAACGGGACCCTATTACTAAGACTCCGCTGTCCTTCTGTCCGTCTGTCACCAGGCTGTATCTCATGAACCGTGATAGCTAGACAGTTGAAATTTTCACAGATGATGTATTTCTGTTGCCCCTATAACAACAAATACTAAAAAGTAAGTCCGACTCGCACTTGGCCGGTTTTTTTATCAATAACAATCAAATTGAATGAGCCTGCCGAGGTTTTTAATGAAGGTTTACAGTATGGGGTTCTTTAAAAAAAAGTACCTACAGGTTTTAAAAGGGTCGGCGACGCGCATGTAACACCTCCAGAGTTGCAGGCGTCCATAGGATGCGGTGACTGCTTTCCATCAGGCGGGTATGCTTATTAGCCATCGACGTGGTATAAAAAATTAGATACAAACCGAACTGTTTCTATTTTTGTTGAATTTGTTAATTGTTGGTTGATTTGTTCTTGTGTGTATTGTGTTGTAAATAAACCGTGGTCGCTCAGGAAAAATCAAATGTAAAATACCGCAAAGAGGTTAGATAAGGAACTAAAGAAGCGTTCTTTCTAGTACCCAAACTGTAGCTTAGCCAAAGTTTCTCAAACACTAGACGAAGACAAGTGTTCGGGCACATCAAAGCGCTGGATCACCGCCAAATGTCGCATTCATAATGTGGCTCAAGTTATTAGTGTAAGGCGATCTAGTATTCCTTTCTTTTTTTTTACACAAAAGAAAAAATGTACAAAAGACGATGTTAATACCATGGGCATTCTCTATCAGTCAACTTCAAAAAACAGATAACGAACACCCGAAATATGTATACAAAGATAACCTTCAACATTACAAAACACTTACCTGATGATAAATCATCAGGTGAGACCTTTCTCCAATAAAAAAAATACTAATTGACCGAGGGTTAGCGAAGATCTCTGTTTTAGCTTGGACAATAAATGCTTTCGTATGTCTGCATGTTCTCCTCTGCAGGTCGCATTTCTCAACCGATTCTCGTGAAATTTTGTAACCAGGTTGGTAGTTAGTTAGAATTTATCTGACGTTTCTTTTTTTGGAAAAAAGTTCAAAACGATGGAATTTGGCATAAAGGACTTTAGCCATTAAGACCATTGTGAGTTCGATGTCATAATATTTTAATTTTTTACATTTATTAAGATTATCGTTAGGTCTACAGCTCACAAAGCTACTAGTATTATTAGTATTTCTGAAAATGATCTCGGAACGTGTAGACTGTGTGTATCTCAACCACTAGTGTGCTATCCAAAATGTAAAATACGTACACTGATACCTGAAAACCTAAAAGGCGAACTAGGAAGGAGCAGAAATTGAAATCGATCGAAATGACATTTTATCAAAATTTATGACATTTTTGTTAATTAACATTATTAATTTTTATTTCATATTTATTTTCATTCAATCAAGTTGTTACTATTATATTTTATTTTTGATTTAATTTTATTTCTTTTTAATATCAGTTAGTAATGTTAGTATTATAATTTACGCGCTATACAAATAGTGCATAACCAGTGCAAATAGTGCAAAAATGATCTCAGTTGGTCATTCATTTAATTATTATATCCGCTTCCTCTCATACCTCGCAGCACCATAGTGAACAAGAGACCACACGCGATCTAATCTCTGCTCAACGAACCATACTCCTCAATGAAAATATATTTAGCTAAAATGACTTCTCAAATCTCGACTAGCTGGAGACACTTTTCAAAAGTGCTTTTTAGTTAATTTAGGGCCTGTTTCACAATGTCCAAGTAAAGTCCTGAATAAGCTACTTGCCACTTATCTGACGAATAAAGTCATCGTTGGCATTTCACAATCTCCAAATAAGCTTTATCTGCTGGATAAAGTGCTTTTTTTGTAGGAAATTTTATCTGGCAGTTAATTTATTTGTTAATTATCTATCCAATACTTTACTTGGACATTGTGAAACAGGCCCTTAGTTATTAATAGGGTTAATTTCACGCGTCCTAATTCTGATAGATATTCACAAATTGCTTTTGAAATACGTTTAGATTGCTTAACATCTCAGTACAATACTGACTGAGGACCTGTCGTGAACAACAAAAATTGTAATTGATCATCAAAAGTCGAATTACGGCAGCAACTATGTGATGTAACACTGCAGCAGTAATGCTACGGCATGGTGGTGTAGTCACGTTTCACAGATGATCGATATTTCATGAACCGTGATAGTTAGACAAGAAAATTGAAATTTTCACAGATGATGTATTTCTGTTGCTGCTATAACAACAAATACTAAAAAAAACCGGCCAAGTGCGAGTCAGACTCGCGTTCCAAGGGTTCCGTACATTACACAATTTAAACAATGTATTTTTTATGTGAAACGTGAGTGAAATGTCTTTAAAAAACCCGGAGGGGTCGAATCAAACACCAAGTAATTAAGTCCGACTCACGCTTGACTGCAATTTCTAATAGGTTTTCCTGTAATCTATAGGTAAAGATCTATTTTGTGTATTTTTTTCAAAATTTTAGACCCAGTAGTTTCGGAGATAAAGGGGGGGAATGGTCATTTTTTGCCTATTTTCTTGAATAACTTCTAAATTGTTTATTATAAAATTATAAAAAAATATATTTGACATTCTCACAATGAGCTCTTTTATTTGATATATAATAACACGATATAGTTTAAAAAACTTTATTTTTTAATTTTCTCATTTACCCCCAAAAGTAGCCCCCATGTTTAATATTCATTTGTTTACGTTACATGTCCGTCTTTGGGTCATTAACTTACATATGTATACCAAATTTCAACTTAATTGGTCCAGTAGTTTCGGAGAAAATAGGCTGTGACAGACGGACAGACAGACAGACAGACAGACGCACGGGTGATCCTATAAGGGTTCCGTTTTTTCCTTTTGAGGTACGGAACCCTAAAAAGTACGGAACCCTCGGTAGGCGAGTCCGACTTGCACTTGTCCGGTTTCTATCGCCTGTCATGCGTCACTTTTGCACATACTTTTGTTAGCCCTTTATAGGGCAAAGAAAGGTCTCAAAAAAAACACCCTATAACATCCCATCCCATCATCTAATCCTTTGTATTTTTTTTTTTAATTTTTAGAACTATGGCGATGAGGCTTGAAACGGGGATGTTTTTAAGTCTTGCCCATTAAATGGTTAGAACGTGGCGGCAATAGTAACAGACTATAAATACGCGACCATGCTACCGAACGCTGGTGTAGTCTAAATCCAAACGGTACCTTTAGTTACAAACTAGCGATTTATACAAGATTTATCATCCACTTATTTATGAACATAAATCCTGTATAAATGAATAATAATAAGTCTAGACAATAAACTTAGTATTTGAAAGCTTCTGTTTATTTGAACAGGTAAAATAAATACAGAAATGAATATCAAACCCAGATTCCGCCCTTTAAGAGTCCCCGGCAAGCTCGGTCGAATTTCACCTTCCCATACAAACGGAGTTTCGTTCTCATTTCAAAACTGCGTGTTTGATTGTAATAGAACTTTGCACATACAATAACATGACATCTAGTCCTGTAAGTAGTTTATATAGCTCCAGTTTATAAAATAAACGAAATACAGCAAAAAGAAGTTTTGTACATATGAAAAACTTAAATTTGCTGTATTTTTTAACTATTTTTTTTATACCACGTCGGTGGCAATCAAGCACACGGCCCGCCTGATGGTAAGCAGTTACCGTAGCCTATGGACGCCTGCAACACCGGAGAACTAACCGGGTAACTATGGTATCTGAAGCTACATAAACTAATTATATACCCTATCCTATTGTAAGTACAAAGTTGGAGCAATCTAGCTAGTCTTGCCTGAGGAAGGATTCCCGACGAATCCGAAACGTCGCCAAAAGAGATTAAAAACAATAGTGAGTGAAACCGTACTGTGTGGCTACCATCAGTTTGGCACTTGCTTTCTATGCATCTCGCTCGTACTCGCATATTAAATTACATTACGTAGACATTAGCGTATATGTCAGTTTTGACACTGTCAGTGACTAATGGTACGGTACGGGTACTGATCTAAATATTTTGAAATATGTCCAACGATAGTTTAATTTAAATCTAGCTAGTCGTTTTAAAATGAGAGCATAACTACGTTTGTATGGAAAATCGAGCTTGCTGGGGACTCTTAAATTAAACTGGTTAAGGTTGTTTGTGTAAGAAATACGAAGTACAAACGACAGGTGAAATAATAAATTAGTAAAATAACAATAAAAACCGGCCAAGTGCGAGTCAGACTCGAGCTCGAAGGTTTCCGTACCATTACGCAAAAAACGGCAAAAAAATCAAGTTTGTTGTATAAACCACTTAAATATTATTTTTTTTGTTTTTAGTAAGTATTTGTTGTTATATCGGCAACAGAAATACATCATCTGTAAATCTTCACTGTCTAGCTATCATGGTTCATGAGATACAGCCTGATGACAGACAGACGGACAGTGGAGTCTTAGTAATAGGGTCCCGTTTTTACCCTTTGGTACGGAACCCTAAAATGTTCTGTACCCTTTGTGTTCCTTTTGAATATTCGATATTTTAAAGGATATTTTGTACTGTACTTTCTCATGTACAGCGAGCTGTAAAACTGCATACCCACTTTATGAATGAATTCCATTCTAACTGCCGTAGGTATTTTATTAATCACTCACAACACTTAAAATTCAGAAATGTGTAATTTTATTATCGTTTTATTGTTGTTAATTGACGAAACCAATTTAAACGATCAAAACAATGTGCTACATTTAACTTAAGTCTAAAGAGGCCAAACCAGTTAAGAAATTAGGTCAAATTTAATATACTAAGCCTTCAGGCCTCCGCCTACTCTCAATAACTAGTAATTACAAAGTAAACGCATTGCGACTTGAAAGGGAGATCTTGGCAAATTTAGAACAAAGTGACTTTTTGTTCAGAATTGGAATTACTGAAAGCTATCTCGTACTCCTCGTACTAAATAATATAAAGGGTACACGGAAAGAACATGTCTAGTCACTTTTTAAGTAAAATGAAATTTTCATCTCAAAACGTAGAGCTCTTAATGAACTTTTACCTAGTTATATCTTTTGCTACCGCTGTATAAAATATATAACACAACTTTTTTTTCACAACGAAATATTTTTAGAAAATAGGGTTTCATGGATCAGATCATAAATTCGAATAACATCATTTTATTTTTGCAATAACGCTTCCTTCTGAACAAAAACAATAAAAAAACCGGCCAAGTGCGAGTCGGACTCGCGCACCGAGGGTTCCGTACTTTTTAGTATTTGTTGTTATAGCGGCAACAGAAATACATCATCTGTGAAAATTTCAACTGTCTAGCTATCACGGTTCATGAGATACAGCTTGGTGACAGACGGACAGACGGACAGCGGAGTCTTAGTAATAGGGTCTAGTTTTTACCCTTTGGGTACGGAACCCTAAAAATATAAAAAGGCGCCTTTTGCTTTTTACTTCTTTGCAGTTGTACCCGACATCCGAAATATGATCGGGCACTGTGTGTATTATTCCTGAATACATTTCCTAGTGCTATATTAACAGTATAATATTCTAATAACAGTAATAACAAAACTTCCGCGAGACACAGACATAACTATTAAATATATATACTCCTCGGTACGGACTTACGGAGTTAAACATGTCGAGCGTTTATCGACTTTAAAATACGTAAGTGACCCGTTATTAATAATTTTTTGGTATAATATTCTATAGTTAGCTCTGTAAATATTAATTGTAGATCGTCTAGACAGTATCAATGGTGCGATTGGCGTCTTCCAGAACGGTATATTGGATATTTGGCAGTTATATCGGCGATCCATCATCTATATTAGTTATATGACAATTCAATTGGTGCTGATAAATGATTTGTGGTATCTAGTGATCGTAAACAAAGCGATATCGGTTACGTTACAGGAATAGCATAGATATTTGTTATATATTTTTTTAATTTATACCTTATAAATGAGCCAAAAATGAAAATAACTAACTACTAAAACTTAGAGCCTATTTTTTTTATTCTACGTCTACGAGAAATACCTAATAATGACTATTTTATTAATAAATAAATAGATACTAAATAAATACTTATCTCTCGTGGTTTCCATATGCCGAACCTAAAAAAAAAGAGGAATCCCGAACATACTCCTATCTTAAAGGAATGTCAGGTTACTGACGCACTGAGGTAAGTGTCAACATTGTCAGGCCAAGAAATCGAGCAAAAAACAGAATAAAAATACATGTAAACCGATAAGGAACGTAACTAATTAGTTTCTGCCACTGCTTCCGACTTTCTGACAATTTATTTACCCGACCAAATTTAAAAGTCCTTAACACCCTCGAAACTGAAACATACATAGTGCCTTTTTGTCTCGGCCTGTTATGTCAACTTGTTGACAATGTTGACAAGTCTAATTATTCAACAAATCGTGTTAATAAGCCAATTAGAATTGTAACACTTTCTAATAAAGTTGTTTTTAACTTGTACTGTGACCACGTGTCACGGATAATTTGAGCGTACAAATTTGAAACGTATTACTAACCGTTTAAGATTGTTTTCGTAATGGCTGGTAAACGGGCCAGTGTTGCCAAAATGCCAATCAGTGGAGATGTCAATAGTTTTCAGCGGGTACTAATTTAGCGTCGTAACTGGAAAGAAGAATGTTTTAGATTTATTCCGTATTGTATTTTATACAGTTTTAAAGGTGTTTGGGCAGTTTGAGGGCTTCTTATTAAGCAAACTGTAAACCCGTTTGAGAAAGCCTAACTAACGCCAATAAGAACAAATTGTATTTTATCTGAGTTATAGTTTTTTGATTTCAAGCGGGCCCCGAACGGCTAATCCTTTGTCTATTATTAAGCACGTGCCCCTACCTGCAAAAGAGAGTCGTGTAATTCTAATTGGCACCTGAGCGCGGGCTAGTCCAACGTTCAAAAAATCAGTGTAGGTGTGCTCTCCATTAATGCGCCTTTGTTACGCATCTCGATGACACATTTTAAACTGGTTCTGTAGCGTTCGACTCGCCGGCACTCAATAACCGTAGATAGACCACACACAGCCTCGCATTATATTTTTCCATTAAATAGTTTATTTTTAATCTTATTTCAATAGTCATAGAGTCGTAATTCATTAAAAGGTTAAAGCGCTACAATTATTAGGGTTCCGTACCCAAAGGGTAAAAACGGGACCCGCTTGCAGCTCTTTGGGGGTTAAAATGCGGCTCTTAGTCATTCAAAACATTAACACTTAAATACCAAGATAAGACCAAGGAAAATAACATTTGATTTGTGATTCCTTAGGCTTAGAACGCACTGCGGTTTTTTCAAAGACGGTTCCGCACCCGCAAAAAATGTAACGTACGGCATGCTTTATAAGCGCACGCACCGCAAGGAATTAGACAGAAACCGCAAGAAAAAAACCGCAGTGCATTCTAAGCCTTACACTAATGATTTCTACTACGATTTACTCTTTCTCTAAAAAGTTTGCTTGCCCCTAAGCAAGACGATCAAATAGGACTTATCGAAACCAGTTCAAAACCACAACAAATTGTTTAATCTGAATCGGGCTCTTTCACAGTTCCTGGCGGTAATATAGCAGTAATAAAGTCCGCTCCAACTTTGCTTTAATCGCTTTGTTAAATAGTTCGTTCTCGCTTTTGTTCGAAAAATATTTAATGCATGTACAATCTCGGGTTTGAAATATGCTCAAAAGAATTTTCAAAGCATTTTTAAATAGAATTGCTAGTTAATTTACGATAAGCCAACAATTCAAATAGGGTCTCCCGCGCAATCACTAATAACTTTTGTCCTAAAGTCACTTTCCCTATTTTATCCTAATTGGTAACAGACCTAATGCTCTGTAGTCATAACGCACATTGGCCATAATGCAGTAATAACGGTCCTTAAACTCATTTTTCCTCAAGTCCTAACGTTTTTACCAATAATAATCCTAATCAGGCTTCTACAGACACGAACTGATGCCAAAAATGTTGGTTAAGTTAGGTTAGGACTGCAACCCCACAATAGGGCTCGCAGAGAAGGCGCGCGTGGTGTGCCCACGCGCCTTCTGATGAGGCAGGGGTAGAACTACCTCTCTAGCCCCCCTCCAGAGAAAGGCCCGCTGCATGTGGTAGTGGCGGGCGGCGCCGACGTGGTCACGGTTGCGTACTTAAGAGAACCCGTGGCCACGCCCCATTGGTGGCGCGCAAGCATACCGTTGGTTTTTTAGTGGGTAGTGGCGCCTTTTGTGGCACCCCCGAGGGTGAGGATATGCATAAAGCATTTTTCCAAGGAAAAAAAAAAGACTGCAATCCCCACAAAAACAAACTATTGCTAGAAGAGTGGATTGGGTTATATACATGACATACGCACATTATCACCATGTGTAAGCTGCTTGTAGCGACACTATCTAAGGGACAAATAGAACCTTGTCAGCCTTTAAACAGTAAACCTAAAGTACACAATATTGATAGACAAGTCTAAAAGCTTGTATTAAAAAATAAAACGTCTCAACATGTCCGAAATGCACTTTGTTCTAGATTTAAAAATAAAATAAAAACGTTAAATTCGAAAATTGAAAACAAAAAATTCTATCTGCAAAGACGGCTTGAATGAAAAGTCAACTCTATGCAAGTTTCAATAAGAGTCAAATTGTTACAATGCCGAATAAAAGTTATTTGCGGTCAGGTCGAATCTTGAATACTTTTTGGGGTCGGCCACTTAGTTACTGAACTAGGAGGGCTTAAGGTGCTGTCAATTTGTTGTAGCTTATCGGTAGAACTTTAATTGAATGGACAGCATATATCAGGCCAATTCGAGTTTTAGTTATTAGATCTGTTACCAATATGATACTGATCTTACTTACTATGTATACTTAAGTACGAAATTTTAAATATATATTTATGCCCTTGACTGTACCCCTACCTATATATTTGAAAGGAGAATGTGTCAGCACTCATAACATAACACATAAAACAACCCATATGTTCATCAATCCGTTCTTTTACAAAAGTTATTTCAAGATCGGAATTGCCTTACATTTCTATATTTACGTTGCCCCTCGGTCTTGAGAGGGGGCACTGACACACATTGAGCGTCATTTCTACTTTTAATATCGTATATTGATTTGATATAGATTTAACGCAATGATTCTTGGCTTGTCACCTTCATTAGTATAGGTATAGTATGAGACTATATCGAAAGTATCTTGTACCTACATTCTCTTGTATGATTTGTATGAATGTCAAATTAAGTATCGTAGATATTTTTGGCGCGTTATTTTTCCTGTTCCATTGATGCTGGCTAGCTGACTGTGTAGGTAGGTAATTTTTGCACAATTGGGTCGAGAGATTTGAACTCAATTCAAATTATTTATTTCGAATAAATGATCCATAAAAGTACTAAGTACTAAGTATAAGTACAGTGAAATAGGTAGTGTACAGTGTGAGTAGTTAGTAAATACAGTGAACAATTAATATTCAGCGGTGGAGTGGAGTCAGTTACAATAATTGTAATAAGAAAATATTAAAACAGATCAAATACGTATAGCAATAATATAACTTAAGATTTAATAGTAGGTAGATATAGGTATTTTGGATGCACTATTTCTCAACGTACAACGCTGTCACATGCAAGGTAGATTTCACATTTCACTATGAGAACTAAAGTCATATATCAGTGATATGAATTGATAATGATCAAATCAAGTTAAGATCTATATAGTTCTAATACCGCTCTAAAACAACGGCCATGCGCAGTGACAGCGTTTAGTATCAATTTTAACAAGTGGTAAGATTTACGTAGGCGAACAACACGCGAATGCGAAGCGAAGCGATGCGGCGTGGGGTCAATAAATCCTTTGATACCTATAGTAGTGTTCTACGTAGGCGATCTCTGCGAACGCGAACGTGGTGGTCCCGCCGCGCCGCGCCGCTTCGCGTTTGCGGGTTGTTCGCTTACGCAAAGATAGATATAACTCCGTAATAGATGGATACAGTCTAAGGAAAAAACGTGTCCCGAAAATCACGAATATTTTATTCTCGATCAGATGGCGCCACTACCTTTGGCCTACTCTCGTATAGAGGGCGTTTACGGTTTCGTTTGTTTTTTAACAATTTTAAAGAACATGGGTCAAAATCATATAAAAATAATTAATGCAAATAAAAAAACATATCCATATTTAAATATTATCATATTTTTATAAATTTTCATTTTTAGTTTTAAAGTGTGTCGATAGATGGCAGTGAATTTACTGCGGTTACAAAATTTACTATGACAGTACCGCTCTATCCTATTATAATTATCCTCTTTGGCTTACGTAAGACGTAGCGTAAAGCGAGACAACGGCCATGCGCACATGCGCAGTGACAGCGATTAGTATCAATTTGAACAAGTGGTAAGATTGACGGTGCATCGCCGTGTGAAGCAACTTCCTTGAGGACATGATTGAAGCAAGGTCCGTTTTAAGGCGGTTCCCTGAGCCAGAAGGCGAAAAATCTCCTTATATGATCATGTTTTTCTAAGAGGCGTTGATATTTGTAGACGAGGAAATAGTAGATTATGTCACAAGGGAGCAAAATGACATATTTACGGCGAGGGCGTACATTGAATCCTGAGCGTAGTGAAGGATTCAAGTGTTAACGCCCAAGGTGGAAATAATTTTGCTACCATGTGACATACTGTTTTTCACATCACCTATGAGGAAATTGTTATGTTCCAATATAAAATTTAACCTAAAAAAATCGTATACAAAAAAGAAAAAAAAAACATGACCTAGAACAGAAAAGTGCCACTTTGATCCCCGCTTGCAGGGAAGAAAAGTGCCACTTTGATCTTTTTCGAATAGGTGATGTGAAAAAATATATGTAGTTCTTGACTATATTATCTTTATAGCCTCCGATACACAAATCATGACACTTTGCTCGATACAATTAATTCCCAAAGTAACCTCTAACTCGGACTTTTAATCAAACTTTACTCGGCTATTTATTATGTGAATAAACAAAAAAAGAAGAAAAAACAATCTTAACTTATAGAATAATTTCATAGCTTTCGAATTTCGATATTGATGTAAGGTAACGTTTTTAAAATAAATAAAAATCGACAAAATTCGATCAAAATTGACACTTGGCGCGCATGATCTTTCCCGTTCTTTCTTGCGAAATGTGACAGTGACAGCGGCAAATCGATGGAACGGCCTTAAAGGTCTGATAGGGGCTGGTACAGACGAACTGCTACCCGACTGCAATTTTTATGGGAACTGCCGCCGTTACAGTTGGCGTACAGTCGGGTTGCAGTCCCTCTGTATCGGCCCTAAACACTCGAGAACGATAATGCAATGACTGTACGTCAGATTTGTATTACAGCAATGTTAAGAGGTTGAATTGTAACTTTTATGCTATTTCTAGTTAGGATCACGAGCCCATTTCGTCCTTATAGGAGAGAAAATATGTCCCAAAATGTCCATACATTTTTCAAACTTTCCTTTTTGTTACCGCTATAAAAAGTATATAGGGAAATGGTAACACAATAGGAAAAAACCTTGGGACATTTTTTATCCCATTAGGATCGAAAGAGCTCGTGATTTTGAGTAGAAATAACACAATACTTGCAAAAAAGGTCACATAAAAATGGCAAAAAAAAGAAACGCTGTTCCCAAAATCAGGTACTAAAGTTACTGTCACGTACCTTCAGAGCTCTAATAGAGACTCATTGAAGCACATTAGGCTCGACCCACGATATCTTGAAGCAATATGTCCCAAAGCTCCCACATTTGTCACTTTCTGATAAAGTCTTCTGCAGACGACATAACTACGTGACATAACGACATAATACGTGAGACGCATTATCAGGGCTGCGAAACTCCTAGCTTCGGGCAAACTCGGCTCCGTTAGGCTCAGCATTGCTCCGAGCAATTATTAGGGTTGCCACAACTTGACGTCCCTCTGCGTGCACGACCACAGATAATATCTTATAACTTGAATTTTGACAACCCTAAATAGCCGAAAGGGATAGTGCCATATATTAGAAAGGGATAGCATGGTTCGAACCTGAACCGCTGTCAAACTTCGGTTTTGTTGTGGTGTGGAGGGCCCTTAAGGTCATTAAAACATATTTTCAAATAAAATAAAATAAAAATAAGGCATCGATCGACACTTCACACATAAAACATAAAACACTTGTTATGTTTGAAGAGTTAGACTGACATTCAATTGTCATTTTTGAACTGTCAGCCTGATAGTGTTGTCTTTTCTGCAGATATAAACTTAATTCGTATTTCACGTATTTTTAAAATTAAACCAGTCTAGGTATGTTAGGTAAAGTTTTTAACTTGAATATTTTAACCTGTTTTTGTAATCTTATTAGTCTCGCGACTGATTGCAGATTTAAAAAAAAGGTGAAGCTTTTTGCTCTTTTTTCTGAAACCCTAATATAAGATGAGATGATACAAACTAAACATAAAATGAAAAATGCACCAATTATGCAATAAAGACTCGTACCGACTTATAATACTTAGTAGCTATTTGGTAGCTATTGAAGCAAAACCACCATTTTAAGAAAATTCCCTACACTAAAGCAGAGAGCTAAGCACAATTAAACAGTTTTGGCTGAGTACACCATTTTGTTAAGTGAACTTAGAACTTTGGGACAGGGATTCTCAATCTTTTCTGTACGGTATTGCGATTCCCTTGTAAATTAAGACACCTGCGTGTAACTAGAATCTAGAGCCGGCGAAGCCTCTTAAATAATGGTACGCTGCCCCGTGTAGGCCAATCAAATGATATCCAAAAATAACGTTTTAAGGAAATTAATTCCCAGTAAACTGAAAATTGTTTAAGTACTTTCATTTGGTCATCCGAGGGTGTAATCCGAGTTTGCTCCATCTACGGAGGTGTGCACTAATAATACGAGCCTTAAGAGATATTCTTTTCTTTGAATTGCCAAACCACTCGATGTAGAAGGGACGCAACATCAATTACTACGCACTACCAGTAAGGTTAGGAGGATCAGACGCTGGTGAAAAGGCGTTTGCTGATTTTTACTATGATTATACAAAAAAAAGAAATTCAAAGTGGCGGCTATTTTTTACAAACACTGACTACGTATTGATATTAAGGTATCTTTCGGATCCTCAGATATCAATTTTCATCACGATTATAACAAATTTTCCGTCGGACGTACCGTTTTCGATCTACGAACAAAAAGCTGAAAAAAGCAGGAGGTCCTGGAATAGAGCAAACTCAGATTACACGCATTTAGGACCAAATGAAGATAGGCACCCTTCCTGCATACAAAGTTCTGTAAATTAGTATGGACGTGGGGTACCTTTTCTCTGCAGCTGACTATTAAAACGATTTCCAGTTTGCTGTAAATTAATTCTTCGAAAAAAAAAATTTGATTGGCCTAGTGGGGCAGACAGATAGAGAACCCGCGCCGCGCTTTAGATTTAAAAGTTAAGGAGGCACGTTTAGTTAAGTGGTCCTTGCCTGAGGTCACTCTTGATATTTTTTGTATTATCTGACCCTCGAACGCGAAGAACGCGAACGCTTAAAAGTTTATTACATTTTTTTAGTTACGTAGGTAACTAAAGTGTTATGTCGTTCTTTTTTTTAAAGTATTTTTAAGGGTTCCGTACCTACCCAAAGGGTAAAAAGGGGAACCTATTACTAAGACTCCGCAGTCCGTCCGTCCGTCTGTCACCAGGCTGTATCTCATGAACCGTGATAGCTAGACAGTTGAAATTTTGACAGATGATGTATTTATGTTACCGCTATAACAAAAAATACTAAAAACATAATATTAAGTAGGAAATAACAAAAAGTTCAAAGGCCAAATTGTCAATTTTAAAACAGCTATGTCACAATTTTTGGCATGTCAGGAGCCTTAATAAAACAATTCCGAATTGCGCCCACATTTTGTACCTACCTCATCATCATCATCATCATCATCATGTCAGCCGATAGACGTCCACTGCTGGACATAGGCCTCCCCCAAGGCTCGCCACTCCGACCGATCCTGTGCCGCTCGCAACCACCGAATTCCCGCGACCTTCACCAGGTCGTCGCTCCATCTCGTTGGAGGCCTACCGGCAGTTCGTCTTCCGGTACGCGGACGCCACTCCAGAACCTTCCGGCCCCACCGGCCATCAGTTCTGCGAGCAATGTGCCCCGCCCACCTACTACCTACTAGCTGGTAAACCTACAAAGCTAACGATCCGGACCTAATTGCAAAACTTTGACAGCGATGTCGATTCGATTAATTAAAAAGTAAAACTATTTGACGTTTAACATTAAGTAAGTCAGTGAACACTTTCAAAAATAGATTAGATACACATTTTAGAACTTTGAAAAGTGCAAAATAAAATACAAGTGCTCGATATACACGCATCAGCTCCAAAAGCTGTTAGTGCATGTATCAAATAAATAATAAATAAATAAATAAGTACAGTATAAGCACCTGCAATAATATGTTACACAACGAAAGCCGCAAAAATATCTAACACGATCTTAAATATTTGTAGAGCCATAAGGACCTTGGGGTGACATTCGATGAGAAGTTAACGCTTGACCAACATATAAACAAAATAACGTCTAAGGCTTTTCAAATGTTAGGGTTTATTCTCAGATCAGCCAAGCCCCTAAAGAAAAGTTCCTCGTACATACTCACATATACTCTATAACTCTCTAGTGCCACCTTGCCTCGAGTATCAGAGGAGTATTGTATCAGAGGTATGGAACCCGCATTACGCTGTGTATAAAGATGCTGTAGAAGCCGTTCAGAAACACTTCCTCAGAGAGAGAGAGAGAACATTCATTCTTATCATATACCAAGCTACTAGAAAGGTACAGGCTAAAGACGTTGGCGAGCAGACGCCACGCCCAAGATGCCACCGTCTTATATAAAATATGTACCAGTCAGTATAACTGCCCGGAGCTCCTGGAGGCTATCAGTTTCCGAGCCACCTACAGGACACGAACACCGTCCCTATTCGCGGTCCCGACGCCCGCCACTAATGCTGGGGCACGAGCCCCGCTGCGTAGAATTTGTAATAATTACAATAAACGCCTAGTCTCGGTTGACATATTTAATAATACGCGATCTAACTTCAAGCGCAAAGTCAGCTTGCTCCTATAATTTTAATTACCCATATTGTAGCTTCATTTCTTGTGTACTATTTATTTACAGTAATTTCTGTAATAATTATTTTTGTGTTTATGTAAGTTTAGCTGCTTAAGTTATGTTACGAGTAATTATCGTTATTGTTTAGTTTTAGTTTTAGTTGTGTAGTTTTAGTTTTAGTAGGGATATCTGTTTAAGTTCCGATTACAACGCTGTCTTAAAATTAATGCCTGAACTCCTAGTGGGAATTGTGTTAGGATGCATGCTAAACCTATCATTTTATAATCTTATCTGTGTATTGTCACTGGCCTGTATCTGTTTTTTTCCCCAATAAAGAAAATAAAATAAAATAAAATAAGAGCGTATCACATATTTTTGCGGCCTTCGAAGAGTAACATAATTATTTATGCAGGTGACTGTTCCTGTTCACATTTTTTTTGCAAATCGGTGTAGGTACCGACTGTACCGAGGTATCAAAATGTGTACTGCGTAAAAAACTTTTTATAGTTGGTAATATAAAAATTTCCATTCTCATTATTTGATATTATTTCATAATGGTAAAATAGGATATTATTTCATAATGTTAGCTAATTAGCTACCGTAAAACCACACAATTTTAATCGTAAAGCGCTCAACTTTGGTCCAAAATGAACTCGCATAACTTCCTTCAAGTGTGATTATTATTTGAATGACGTAGTTTTATGGTTAAAAAATATGTGGAAGAAAAAACTCAGGCAAAACCACAAAGAACCTTGATAAAAAATAGTCTGCAACGATTTTGATAGCACACGCAGTGCAAGTGTCATTTGTACGTCATAATTTCATAGAAATTTGACGTTTAAAATAACACTTGCACTGCGTGTGCTAACAAAATTATTGCAGACTTTTCTTGGTCTAACATATTAAACTTGTCGTTTTTAGGGTTCCGTACCCAAAGGGTAAAAACGGGACCCTATTACTAAGACTCCGCTGTCCGTCTGTCCGCTCTGTCCGTCCGTCTGTCCGCCTGTCCGTCCGTCTGTCACCAGGCTGTATCTCATGAACCGTGATAGCTAGACAGTTGAAATTTTCACAGATGATGTATTTCTGTTGCCGCTATAACAACAAATACTAAAAACAGAATAATATAAATATTTAAATGGGGCTCCCATACAATAAACGTCATTTTTTTGCTGTTTTTTCCGTAATGGTACGGAACCCTTCGTGCGCGAGTCCGACTCGCACTTGGCCGATTTTTATATAATATTGTTGATAAATTTAACAACGGTTTGCGTTTGTGTATCAAAGCTAAAGGGGAATATTTTGAAGATAATACGTAGTGTTTGTATTGCTTCAGTTAAATGATAGAGCAAACTCGGATTACACGCTTTTAGGATCAAATGAAGGTACCTATTAAAACGATTTCCAGTTTGCTGGGAATTTATTCTTTGAAAACCCTACCCTATAGTTTAGTTACAGTGGTTAAGGATCGGTCAATGGCCTGTATGATAAAGACTATAGGGTTGACCACTTTCTATAACAATATAACTGTGCCATTTTTTTTTTTTTTTTTTTTTTTTTCAAAAAAGTATAACACATTTTAAACTTATACAAGTTTCGCCAAACTTGCGTTTAACGGCGAAATGGTGCACTCATTTTCAATGTTAGTACCTTAATCTAAATTTAATGATTAACTTATATTACTAAGGTTAATACTTTTATATAACATTAACAAAGTGTAAGTTGTAGGTATATATGTTGTTGTTATTCTTTAAGAATTTATTTCAACCAAAAGGGTATTTATTATCGGTTGTCAATAAGGCGCTTTTTCCATATAGCTTCAATTCGAAATCAACCTTATCGACAAGCGACAATGTGGTACCTTTTGGTTGAAAACGTCACATATAAAGCGTTAGTAACGAAGATACACGGCCGTAACGACCGGACGTATGGGGCGAAATAATAGAAATACGCGCGTAATCGTGATGTATTACGGATATTTTTATCCGAGTATTTATTACCTGCTATTTTGGTCTGATTGGGTGGAGGTTAGAAATGTTACAATACGAGTACAGTAGGCGCGTATTTAAAGGGACCCACCGACTATCAGTCCGCCGGACGATATTGGCCTGTCAGTTGTTCGGAACTGTCAATTTTTTGTTCTAACTGACAGGCCGATATCGTCCGGCGGACTGATAGTCTCTGGGCCCCTTTAGTTTGTCAAAGGACTGTCTCATTTCAAACATAGATATACTATATTTGTCTTGTTTTGTACTAGCACCCAAAAGAAAAGGATGAGTACCTATAGTTTTTTTTTTGTTCTTATTTACTGACAATTTGGTTTGACCAACTATATTAAAAAAAACAATACAAGTTTCAAAACAACTCATAAAAAGGAATTATTACTCAAATTGAAAACACTTATATACCTACTCTAAATTTAAAAATACAAAACAAAGCAATTTGATGGCATCGTTAATGCCACTAGGTGCAGTAAAAATAAATTATCTTCACATAAAAATGTGAAAGATCGGTCATGTTTTTTTTTAAGTTATGTTTTTAGAATCTATTCCCTTCTCTTATCACATTATTCAATAAAATGTTATTTAAATGAAATGCTACTACGATAATCATACCTATGTGTTCTAACTACATTTTTTTATCAGTAACATTTATTAAACAAATAAATTTATTGGAACAAATAAATATAGTATCAAAACCTATAAACTAAACGTAACTAAATTATAGTATCCTAAACCTAAACTAAAATAAAAATTCACCCCTCGGCAAGGTGCTGGCAGCATTCCTCCGCTGCAATACTAATGCGCTGTGCGAGGAAGCTGCCAGCCCTACGGTCCCCAGTCACATCCACCAGCCTCTTTTATAAGGCTCCGAAAAATTTCAGGGCAAAATTATCAGTTTACTTTATTTTCTGAAAAGAAATGAAATTTAAATAGGTAATTATTACCTAAATGGAACAGTTCTTTTTTTCCACCATACAAAAAAATGGACTGGCAATTTTTCTTGTATGGTGTGCCCTAGAGTGGATACTTAGTTTTTTTATAATAAAAATCCACATCCATCCGTTATCGAACTCAAAGCGTCATTTATCATTAATTACTTACTACTCATTTCAATAATAATTAAGAAGCAAGTCTCTACCACGGCGTTGCCAAAGACCCAATGAGCCACTGAATGACTAATTGAAATACACGTATTGCAGGAGACAAATGGCACAGACACTTTAATTAGCCAACGAATCGATAAATATATCCCAATAGCCCAGTTCGCTGACCGAAATTTCAATTATTGTCAAACGAAAATAAAAATGTTCAAAGAAATCTACGAAACTACTTACGCGGTGAAATTCGGCCACACTCCGACCTAGCGTCTTGAAAAACACATTAACACATATAGTACAATGTAGTAAACACTTATTTACACGATTCAAAAATAATTCACTCCGATATAATAACTTCGCAACTTTTACGCGCGAAAGTTTCGTAGCGAGCGGCGTGTACTATCAAACACGAGTGATCTCAGCGCGTGCCGCGCGAATACTGATACTGACAGCCTGAAAAATGTTTGCCGAACGATTCAAATTTTCATATTTCGAACACGCACTGCGAGGGCGGGAAAGCCGCGTTAGAATTATAGCCGTTGTCTATTACTTTATTTTCTTCGTTTTGCTGTCTGCCAGATAGACAGGCCAAGCTAACTGTGCATATGTAATGATAAAATGTGGGAATATCATTTTAAATGTAATTTTTTTATGTAAATATGAAGTTCATAATGACATGCCCACACTTCGTTGTATTAAAATTACTGAGAGCCAAATTACCATAGCTTAGTTAGGCGGACTCTAGATTAGAATTTAAGATACTAGGCAGCTACAAACGACGGAGCTTATTTTAAGTAATATACATACATACAGTGTGAAAAAAAATTATGGGCCCTGGAAGGAAAGTGCCTTAAAACCTTAAGTTAGCTCATTTTACTTAAAGGAAACATTCTTTTACTTAAAGAAACAAAACTGCAAATTCAAAGATATACAATAAAAATAAATTATGTCAGTATTTTAAAAGTAAAACTCATTTATACCTACTTGATTCGTATGAATTAGTGACACAATTTAAATAAAACTGTACGTAACTCCCTTGGGAGTTATAGCTTATTTTCACATCCATAACTCCCGCGGGAACAATATCGGCCTTCATCCTTCAGTACACCTCTGCCTACCTATTCTTAAAACTTTTTTTTTTATCAGCATTATTTTCTACTGTTTTAGGGTTCAGTACCAAAAAGGTAAAAATGACCCCAAAGGTAAAGGTAAGGTGGTTGATGAAAGAACGGTATGAATGAATAAGATGAATTAATGATGGAATGAACGACTCTGTCTGTCAAGTCGCTAAATATCTCGGAAATTAAGGCCTGACCAGGAATATATGATCACGCGCCATGTTGCGGAATTTTACTTAAACTATTTTTTTCACACTATACTGAACTGTCACCCTATTATTATGTTCATCCCGCCATCGCCGGGCACCCTATACATGAGAATAACTGTGCTCTCTTGACAATGATTATTACTGATCGGGCTTTACTTAAAACGCTATTAATTTGAAATTTGGAATAGTTATAAACAGGGATAACCCAGACGAATTCACTTATTTTTTTTTGACAAAAGCATCCCATCCCCTAGCCTCAATTTATTATCAAAATCTTAATAAAAGGTGAATATAAGAGAACATAACCTCAATTAATAACAATCGATCATTTTGTTTGTCTGCACGTTTCTCTGCACGCATCGATCAGCGCAGCGTAAACAACTGTCTCGCAACTAAACAGGAACGTGAAATGGGGCGATTGTTTAAAAAGTTGGTGAAAGATGGCGTGTTGTTTTTGGCGATTGCTAAGTGTTGATGTCATGTTTAGGGTGATATATTGTTTTTCCTGTAGGTAATAGTATGGATGGTATAGAAAGGATCGCAATCTCTTATGGCAGAATTGTTGTAAAAGTGACCGCGTTAAGCTTTAAATAATAGTTCCTAATCTCTCCAGTGGCGCTAGTTAGGCTCTGGGACATGAGTATAACATGAACCATATAAGGCAACAAATAACCCGACCAAATTACGTAGGTTGTTTTTGGTAGTATTTCGGTGTATGGTGGCGTCGCCTGATTACTGTTTTTTGATGGACACTTTTCATACATAGAGATTTGGCTCCTTTATACAGTCTCCATGGGTAATAGTATATAATAGAGTCTGGTAGTCAGACCAAGACAAGTCTGCAACGATTTCGAAAGCACACGCAGTGCGTGTTATTTTAAACTTCAAATTTCTATGAAATTATGACGTATAAATAACACTTGCACTGCGTATGCTATCAAAATCGACTTTTCTTGGGCTAACTGTAAAGTAATTTTGTCAGTAGGTTAGAATTAAAGATTTACTTATCCTGCTCTTTGGGTCCTTTGGGGTTGTTATGATAATTTTAGTAATAAAACTTCTGTGAGACAAACACATTTTTAATATATTAAAACGTCACATAAGTCGATGATTGCTCGATATGTTTTACTCTATAATGAGTAGCTTCAACGGGAGCACGCATTGTCGGACGGACGTAGACGTTATTGTAATGGTAAGTATATATACTAGAAGCTAAATACAGTATGATTATCTCTGCTATGCTGCCTATACTCCACTGAGGAGCGACTCTTGCCAAACTATACTTGCGAGCCCCATGGTGTGGGATGTAGTATCAAAGTTTAAAGGAGCCCACTGACTATCAGTCCGCCGGACGATATCGGCCTGTCAGTTGTTCGGAACTGTCAAATTATTGTTCTAACTGACAGGCCGATCTCGTCCGGCGAACTGATAGTCAGTGGGCCCCTTTATAAATGTTTCACTGATTGTTTAAGTGCCACTTGCACCATCCCACTAACCCGGGGTTAACCGGTTAAACCTGGAGTCACCATGGTTAACAGTACAATTTGGCATTGGGTTAACGGTTTAACGGCTTAACCGCTTAACCGTTAGTGGGATGGTGCAAGTGGGCCTAAGATGTGTAAATTCTAAAAGATCTCTTTGATTTAACTAGTGAATTAACGTTATTGAAAACGACAATAATGTACCTTTATGCATTTTTATCACCTGTCACTATGCCTGTCACTTTCGCACTTACATACTTGTTAGAACGTGACAGGCATGGTGACAGGCGATAAAAATGCTACCGTGCTAAGCCCAAATCGTCAGATGTCCTTGCTCTGGAACGCGAATAACGCGCATTACAGGGAAAAATATCTCCATTACTTACACAACATTGTCATTCCACTGAAAGTCAAAGGAAAATATAAATCAGAACGTTTTATTGCTAGATTTCAACACCAGGAAAATCCGTACTGTGTTTTTTCCTGTTTCTAGCCAGTGAACAGGTATGTAAAACTATTATTGCATAATTCATCAAGATTCACCTCCGCTCATTATTTCCGAGACACCCCCTAACAAGGTCAGTACAGCCGGCAGATTTCGAAATTCCATCCCTTTCTTCTAAACCTTGCAACGGTGAGAGCGTAAGAGAAGGAACTGTGTTTTATCTTTGCTGTAACTTTGAGGAAGCGGTGGTATGCAATGCAAATATATTTAAATGATGGAAATATTGAGAAAGATATTGACAAACTTATCCTTAAGCTTCACAGTGACAAGTAAATCTTGTCCTCTCATTATTTACAACCATTGACCAAAGACAAAGATATAACTCGAAATAAATGAATACTAGGGTTTACTGACGACTTTAGAGTCAGAGAGAGAGAGAGAGAGAGAGAGAGAGGTTTTTATCAGGTGATACGGAGACTTCTGAATATTGAGTTCGGTAGGCGTCGCTCCATACTATAGGTAATAGTAACGAACATGACTGTAACGAAGAAAATCATCGTTCTCTTCTTCACTACATAGTGTAAAACAAAGTCGCTTCCTGCTGTCTGTCTCTATGTATGCTTAGATCTTTAAAACTACGCAACGGATTTTGATGCGATTTTTTTAATAGATAGAGTGATTCAAGAGGAAGGTTTATATGTATAATATATCAGCATTGCAGCCATGCGAAGCCGGGGCGGGTCGCTAGTTAATTAATATTTGCGTAATAAAATTAATTGGTTCATCTTTAGGTATATATTAACACGTCTGCATCGTATGGAATAACAACTGCGACTGTCGCCGGAGTCGCGCCGCTCGGTAGCGAATCTGCGTCAGCTACCGCCGCAACACTTACGCAGCAGCTCTGAGGAGTCTGAGGGCCTACCGCGAACCACGTTCGACGTGTTGCCTCTCTGTCGCACTCGTAAATTCATACGTAAGTGTGACAGGAAGGCAGCACGTCGAACGTCGGTAGGCCCTCTGATGCTGCGGCCGTTGCGACAGAGCCGCTTTGCTCCGAAGTCTAGCTTTATATATAACAATGTATCGCAAAACGGATGACAACATTTGACAACACAGAAAATTTGCTACCTTCCTACATAATTAAAACGTTTCAGTCGTATCATCATTCGCTTGCCCTTATCGCATTCATTTGGGGTTGGCGCAGCATGTCTTTTCCTTCCATACCTCTCTCTCGCCCGTCATCTCATCATTCACTCGCGTTCGTTTCATATCATCTCTCACACAATCCATCCACCTTTTCCTCGGTTTTCCTCTCCCGTTACTTCCCTCCACATTCATTCGTAATAGGTACTTTACTCGTCACATCATTTTCATCCCTTCGCATCACATGTCCGTACCACGGTAGGTGATTCGCTCTTACTTTTTCTACTATAGGTGCAACTTTTAGGCTTCCTCTTATATACGTTTCAGTCGTATGTCGTATAAAACCATTGATATAATCATTATTCACGTAAACACTAGTGACCGTATTTTTAATATTCTTCATGCTCTGGCAATAACAGCATTATAGGTATAAAAGCATTTCCCTAACGACCGGGTCGTTTTGGGCGCCCGACTATTCACAAAACGTTTCATCTCGTTTCTCTAGTGTAGGTATTTTACCCTGAAATTTGTAGGCGATATCCAAAGATAACCATCTAGAGTAAGGTCGCGCCTGTTTCCTCTTTCCTAATGGACCTTTCCATGTTGTCGGAATTTTTGTCCATCTCAGGTCTCGGATACGTGATACGTGGCCTGCTTTGGTAATATCTCTAATCTTTGTAGTCTTTGTACGTCGAATTTTCTGCATTTTAAATATACTTAGCATGCTTCGCTCTATTGCTCGCTGGCATGTAATTTATTTTTAACTTTATTATCAAATTTCCATGTTTGGCCTGGTATAATACATAAATTGAAAACTTTAGTTTTTATAGCGATTGGCATTACTTTTGAATACTTCTCTGAAGCTCCAGTATTGGTTCCATGTAATTTGTGTTCTGCGCTCTACCTCCCAAATATACTTGCTCTATCATCATCTTCCTCGCGTTGTCCCGTCATTTTTACCACGGCTCATGGGAGCCTGGGGTCCGCTTGGCAACTAATCCCCAGAAATGGCGTAGGCACTAGTTTTTACGAAAGCGACTGCCATCTGACCTTCCAACCCAGAGGGTAAACTAGGACTTGTTGGGATTAGTCCGGTTTCATCACGATGTTTTCCTTCACCGAAAAGCGACTGGTAAATATCTAATGATATTTCGTACATAGGTTCCGAAAAACTCATCAACTATGTTAACATCTGTATATAACCATGTCTCTAGCAAATAAAAAAAATCATTCATTCATTCATTCATTGATACGAGCCGGGGCTTGAACCCGCGACCTCCGGATTGCAAGTCGCACGACTCGCACGCTCTTACCGCTAGGCCACCAGCGCTTCCCATATTACTTGCTCTATCAAAACTTATTTGTTTCCCGAGGTATATATATTTGTGACGTTTTCAACCAAAAGGTACCACATAGTCGCTTGTTGGTAAGGTTGATTTCTAATTGAAGCTATATGGAAATAGCGCCTTATTGACAAGCGACAATAAGTACCTATTTGGTTGAAAATGGCACATTTATCTGTATACTCAACAGGCTTGTTATTGGCTGATATTGGCCGCTTCGTGCTGTTGGTCATTTTAGCAGTCTTAGCTAGGTTCATTTCTAGGCCTACTCTCGTACTAACCGGTTTAATTCGTTTATTACGTACTGTTCTGCAAAACTATTACCTACTTGTAATTAAAATCTATTTGAACTAGAAATAGATAGATAAGTACGATACCTATGGTAAGTATACGATACGAATACGATCAATAAAAAACCCTAATAGGAGAATTCTAAACTGAAGTATTTTATAAATAAAATAGATGCTTATTTCCTCCTAAACAAACGTAGGTAAACCTCATTATAAAATAAAAATAAAGCAACTTCACAGAATGCGGAATGTGAGTCCAATTGCAAGGTCGCGCGATTCTGTGAACAAAATGACAGTTTTACAATATTATTCTTAAGAATGAGGCAAAAGTAGATTGCTAATCTCCAAAGTTCCGTCGACATCTCCACTAGTGTCCGACCGAAACCGGATTTTTGCCGGAACCGAAACCGAAGTTTTGTTTCGGCCGATTTGATATTTATGCCGAGACCTGCCTAAACCGAAACTTTAGACGGACATTACCGAAAATACAGTTTCAACGCAACCGAAAGTTTAGGTAGTTTTTTGGCCGACACCGGTCGGTCGGACACTAAATCTCTACCCATCATTTGATTACGAAAATAGTGATTACCAGAGGTAAACAATAGACTGCATTTGGGTAGAAGAGAAAAAAAAAGTAGGTAAACTAATTACTCGTAAGACTAAGTCTAAGACTAAGACTAATTAAAAAATACCTAAACTTTACACAAAAATATAGGTAGGTATTAACTACTAAACAGTTCATTATTTCATTGTCACTGATTATAAAGCTACTATAGCGGCAAGAATGTATCGAATTATGACGTTTTCAACCAAAAGGTACCACATTGTCGCTTGTTGATAAGGTTGATTTCTAATTGAAGCTATATGGAAATAGCGCCTTACTGACAAACGACCTTTTGGTTGAAATTGGCACAATTAGTCACAAACTGACCTAGAGCTTATCACAGTTTCAGGAAGTTGTTCCCACGTTACATGTATGAGGGAAAATACTGAACAAATGTTATTGAATAATCTGTTTATTCAGAATTCGATGAGTCATTGTTTTGTTGATGATTGTTATGAGGTTCAAGGTGGCGATAAAATAATAAAAAGTTTTAAAGTGAAACTTTTATTTTATCGCCTCAATATTTTTGGTCCGTCTTTATCATGTCGCATTACAGAATTACAGCATTAGTAAAATTCCACTACTACTAAATAAGTTTTTAGCAAAAATTTCATTTTTTGTACAAGCTTTTATCGCTGACTGTACTTTTCTTTCCACAGGCAACTAATACTTATCGAGACAATTACTTTGCGTTGTTTTATCACAGAGTTCCTATTACCATCTCCTGTCTCCATCATCAGATCAGCTCGATGGTACTATAATTTTGCATTGTCACCAGACTTACATATGTATGCAAATTTTCAGCTTTATCGGAAACCGGGAAGTGGGTCAAATTTAACTTGCAAGATTTGACCCTTACAAACATGTTACATACATATTACATAGGTACATACTTATTAGATGACCTTCAACATATGTTGTTAAAGAGTCTCATTGCCAGTAAAATATAGTACCACTCCGCAACATTGCAAAAGCCAAATAAAATCTTGTCAATACTTGAAAATATGTGACGTTCCACGTCGAAAGGTACCTACCTCATGCCGGTCGGCGCTTTTTTTTTTTTCGTATGGCTTTTTGTGTTACTCTACTTCAGAGATTTACAGTTTGTAGATATTGTACCGCTTCCTTGGTTAAGGTGGTGAAATCCTCCACCTGCCCATGGTATCTGGTTAGAGGACAATCAAATACCGTGTGGTGTACGGTCTGCTCGGGTGCTCCACATCGGCATACTGGTGACTCGCACCAGTTCCATTTGTGCCATAAGTAAGCACAGTTCCCAACTCCGGTCGGCGCTTACGTCGCGTAGTACCCCAAAAGTATTGGGGCGCCGCTAATAATGGCGTAAGGGCCGACCGCCATGCCACAATGTACCTTTACCGTCGTGGAATGTCACATATGTTTCCCAATTTCCCCTTAGAAATCATCTAACTATGACGCTAAACATAATTATGAAGGTTGAATTTGACCAGAAATCGCGAAAATAATCTGGGTCACTTCAATAATCGGTGCTATAAATACATGTCGTCTATCGAATATTTAAGGCCAATTCGAGTTTTAGGTATTCGATCTGTTCCCGATATGATACTGATTTGTCAGTGTCAAAGGTGACGACATTTCTTCAACCAAAACGTCACTTTTGACACTCGGAAACAGATCGAATACCTAAAACTCGAATTGGCCATCACTTTGTAGTGTGATTTATTGTTTTCCTTGACCATCGTGAGAAATTGTGAGCGTCATAGCGTAGCATATTCGATATGGTTAATTACCTATATAATAGTCTTAAGTATTTCTATATATTTAGCTTCTAACGGTACTTTATTTATAGACCATCGTCGAACAGAATCCGCATTATAGGCGCTCTTTTACAATAATACCAAAGACCTATCAAGAAAAACTGATTCTCGGATAAATGGCGCTACACCTTTAGCCTATTCTCGGCTAGATGGCGTTGACGGTTTCGCTTGTTTCAATTTTAACACTTATCAGTGAAAGAACATGGGTCAAAATCATATTAAAATAATAAATACAAATAAAGAACACTAAACTCTCGCGTTTTGTACACATAATTAATGTCATTACCTGGTCTAACGCGATTAAATTTCATTATTTTTATCTTCGTTTCTTTTTCATTCATTATTTTTTAACGTCGGAAAAAATGTCCTTGAGCGTATTTTGAGACTTGTCCATATTATATTTGGCATAATGTTTTACATTTATAATTAATTTTAAATAAATAAAAGGCCGAGCACAGGAACAAACGAGCTGTTTTCAAACAAAATTGGTATGGAACTAAGGGTAGTATTAGTTTTAAAAACATTATATCGAGGGATGAGCGGTAAAACCCGGTAAGTCGTGCAAATGGGTTTTTGAAATTAGAACTATATCGAGGGGTGAGTGCTCAAATCCGATCTCGAGCAAAAGGGTTTTTGAAATTAGAATTATATGTGACATACGTGGAGTTCTTATTTGAATGAAAGGATACCTGGTTTGACCGCTCAGCCCTCGATATGTGATATGTGTAGAGTTCTCATTTAAATGACAAAATATCTAGACTTATCGGGTTTGACCGCCTATCCCTCGATATGTCTGTAAGTAGGTATATTATATCCAGCCTGTAACATAATATGCTTCAGTAGACGCCGGTAGTAATGGATACAAGCAAATAGCACCATCAGAACCAAGGATTTCGTTATAGAAAACATACCATTCACTACTTCGTAGCTCTGCATTTTCCTAACTTCAGTTTTTAACCATCATGGTACAAACATAAAGTCTAGTTTGGAAAATCATGAACAGCTGAATTACGAGCTTCGGTTGATTATTCTATGTGTTTACCTACATTTTTTTTTTTTTTTTTTTTTTTATACCACGTCGGTGGCAATCAAGCATACGGCCCGCCTGATGGTAAGCAGTTACCGTAGCCTATGAACGCCTGCAACACCAGAGATATTGCACGCGCGTTGCCGACCCTTTAAAAACCTGTACACTCCTTTTTTGAAGAACCCCATACTGTAGCCCCTCGGGAAAACCTCGGCAGGGAGCTCATTCCACAGCCGAAGCGTACGCGGGAGGAAATTCCTCTTAAACCGCACAGTACGCGACCATTTAGGTGCTAGGGTGTGAGGATGAACACCCTGCCGATGGCGAGCGGTGCGGTGATAGAAAGCGGCCGTTGGCATCATGTCAAACAATTCTTCGGAGCACAGCCCATTGTACAAGCGGTAGAACACACACAAGGAGGCGAAGTCTCTCCTTAGACTTAAAGGTTCGATACCGCTTGTGAGTTTGGGATCGTCGACGATTCGTACAGCGCGCCTTTGGACTGAGTCGAAGGGTCCAAGCTGGCATCCAGGTGCTCCTGCCCAAAGGTGACAGCAGTACTCCATATGGGGTCTGACTTGCGATTTATATAGCAGCAGTCTTTGCCCCGGAGTAAAGTATCGCCGTGCTTTATTGACCACACCGAGTTTTTTGGATGCCAGATCAGCCTTCCCTTCCAGGTGGCTACGGAGTTGGACGTCACTGGAGATGTCGACACCGAGGATCCCAATACTCCCTGACATGGTAAGGGCTGTGCCTTCGAACTGTGGGACCACAGTAAATGGGGTTTTCTTAGCGGTAAACGCGCAAACTTGTGTCTTGGTGGGGTTGAATCGCACTAAATTATCCCGGCCCCACACCGAAACTCTGGATAGAGTGCCCTCAATATCCGACACAAGCCTACATATTGCCTTTGATACATATTTGTTTTGTTGTCATGCTTTATGATATTTCTCGTTTTCAGAATTCGAGATGCTTTTAATTACTTTTTCTCCGACATGCGCAGAATCGCAGAAATGTTGTTATAAGTTACTTGTTATAATTTTTGCATTAACATCAAACAATAATTAATACCAGCTCTAAGAACGAATACAATGACTATGTATGAAAATATTTTAATTTGTGTTAATTCAATTAAGTAAACACACTACTAATAATTAAATGTATAAAAAATATAAAAAGGCAATTTTTTGCTTTTTTGTAGTCGTATCCGATTAAAGGCAACCATCAAAAAAAATCATCATCTATTTACTTTATATCAATTTTAAATTTAAGTTAATGAAATAATCGAAATTAAACTATCGTGAGACATATTTCAAAATATTTAGATCAGTACGGTTTCACTCACTATTATTTTTAGTCGCTTTTGGCGACATGTTTCGGATTCTTCGGGAATCCTTCCTCAGGCACGAGTGTCCGCGGCGCAACCCATCAGCGCGCGCGCGAAGAGCGACGAGGCGGGTGGCGCGGGCAGTGCACGACGTACAACCGCCGCGGACACTCGTGCCTGAGGAAGGATTCCCGAAGAATCCGAAACATGTGAGGTTTAAAATAGTGGCATGCTGGCAAAAGTTGTATGAATATTTAAAGTGAATAAATAAATTAAAAAAAAATGTCGCCAAAAGCGACTAAAAATAATAGTGAGTGAAACCGTACTGATCTAAATATTTTGTTAATGAAATATGGAACAATAACGAAACAAAACCCTATTGTTTTAAATTTGTTTCAAATGTCAGTCAAATCGTACAAAAAATCCCCTTGAAATGCTCTCTATTGCTCTAGGGCGCAAATAGCCGTTTAATGAACTTTTTTCAAAACGATTCAATTTCAGAACAATCAGTCAGATGACCGGATGTCGGCGCAGCTGCCCGGCCCCTGCCCCGGTTTTTACCGGAGACACTTCCGAGCATCTTCCGAGACAGTTCACAGTAAAGAAGAACACGCTCGAATACAGTGATATGATTCATATGATGTACGGTGTAAGGTTAAAAACATGAAAAGGTATTCTGCAAGTAAATATTTATCAGTGTTTTGATATTGTTCTTAAAATTAATACGTGTACTGCAACCGCCAGATTCACCCATTTTCGGTCTAAAAGAATTTTCCACTGAGCATATGATTTACGTATCACTTACAGAATTAGATTTAGGACAGTTTGCTGCGCTTTTACGTAAAGTCTACGCAGTGATGAATGTTCTTTTATAGAAATTACAAATTTTCACCACTTTATGAGATTGTGTTTTAATTTATGGATACTGTTTTAAAGGCAAAAAATGGGACAATATTGTACTATGTATTTTATTTATTCTCTATTATTTATTGATTTATTATTTAATATCAGCTAGGTATTGTACCAATTGACAGGTAGTGTACATATGAGTCAATTATTCATAAAAAAAATAATCAAATAATAAAGATATAACTACTTATTTTGATCGGGATATGGACCGTGATTACCTTTTGTATTGTTTTCAAGCTCCCGATATTTCGATGCAGTTACATGCATTTCCGAGCGCGGTGACTCCAGGTTTAACCGGTTAACCCCGGGTTAGTGAATGGTGCAGGTGGCCCTAATCGCCCTTAGCTACAGAATTTAACAAACCAAACAAACCTTAACATCTTAAATTGTTATATTACTCATACGAATTACGCAACTAGCAATTAGAAACGCTCATAATTAACTTTAGAAAATCAATTATGTTTAAAACGGAGTCTCGTTAGTTTAGTTTAGTGCATTCATGAGTGATGCCACCTGTCCGTGCTAATGAGAATTGTGTTATGTATGACTTGTATGACTCGTGTCTAGTGTCTTAGTACTAGTGTGTTCTAGTAGGCAAGGCACAGAAGGTCTCACATCATACGGACCGACAAGAAATTTATTGAGGGCGCCACTGAGCTTCAACATCCATATTTCCATCTCTCTCTGCTGTAAAAGTGCGTCATTTACGTTTGTTGTTAGCCATAGACATAGTATATACAAATAGTTATAGACGCGCCACCGAGCAACCGGAGGTAAGAGAAAGAATATTCATATCAAATTTGGGCAGCATATGATTGTTTCTCTTTCACTCTTATAAATTTCGGTATGTCGCTATCGCCTCCTACCTATGATGCCATCCGGTCGGTGATAAGGACAAAGCATGGCACTTTTTTCTCTTTCCTCTTATAGGAATCGCAATAAGACTATCTTTCTCTATCAAAGAGTATCAGGCCCTTGTTGTTAGCACAGTATTAATAATAATAAATAATAATAAAATGTTTTATTGCAGTAAAAAAACATACACTTCTTAATAACTAACTATAAATTAACTAACAAAAATAAAAATATTGAGTATTAAATATAATTCAATACTCAACATTTTTATTTCCGGTTCTCAATCTGATGAACAGATAGCCAATGCCTAAAAACATGACTATTTGGGTTAGTGGCGGTGCGTCAATTAGGCTAGTAAATGACGATTGGGCTATGTAGTATGACTTTGATGGCTTGTATGAGTTGTATGACATACACACTATGGAACGAAGCCATACGTTGGACTGGCTGGTCATGAAAATTTTTCTGTTTTTCGGCAATAATGTTTAGGGTTCCGTACCTCAAAAGTAAAAAACGGAAGCCTTATAGGATCACTCTTGCGTCTGTATGTCGGTCCGTCCGTCCGTCTGTCCGTCTCTCACAGCCTCTTTGCTCCGAAACGACTGGACCAATTAAGTTGAAATTTGGCACACATATGTATAAGTCTGAGACCCAAAGACGGACATGTGACGTGATTGTGAGAATCTGAAATATTCTTTAAATATTTTTAAGATAAACAGTTTAGAAGTTATTCAAGAAAATATGCAAAAAAATGACCATCCCCTCCCCCCTTTTATCTCCGAAACTACTAGGTCTAATATTTTGAAAAAAATACACAAAATAGTTCTTGACCTACAGATGTCAGGAAAACCTATATTAGAAATATACAGCCAAGCATAAGTCGGACTTGAGAACAAAAATGCGGTTAGGCTGGTTTAGGGACACAGCCGCAATGGTTACGTGAAAATGGTTTACGTTGTTATTGTGTGATGTACGGAACCCTTAAAACGGGGGTCCGTCTCGCAATTGGCCAGTTTTTTATTGTCCAAATAAAAACTTAGAGAATTTATTAAATACCTTAGGGACCTGTTCAGGACTATCCCTGCTAAATTTAACGATTCTTTGTCAACACCATAGAAGGTTATTTTAGAAAAGCAGAAAATTCTCATGTCCAACCACAAGTAAATAGGTACGTTTGCTTATTTACTTACTTACGTTTGGCGTTGTTCCACAGTGCGGTACCAGGAATCTGATCTGCCCTGGCCGCGTAGCCAACGTGCCAATCGCTAACGCTTCTGTCACTGTCGCACTCATATGGAAGAGTGATAGAGAGACACAAAGCGTTTCGTTGTCGAAGCGATAGCGATTGTCACCTTGGCTAGGCCGGCAGGCCTGTTAAAGCCTACCTACTGAATTCCTGTGTCTCTTGCATGTAGGTAATATTGTAAGGGTCAGAGCCCACTTATTCACCACCCTGCCTTTGTCTGGAGCTTACGAAACAGCTCATTGTGTAAGACATGTTTCACCGTGTCCAGTAATTACAAGTTAATTTATTGTCATACCTATATCACTCGCCTACACTAAATTTGACATTGCTTATGCTTGGAACTAGGCTTAAACTATTTGGTGATTAAGTTTAAGCACAGAAATACGTATAACATTTTAATCTCTGGCATTTTGTAAACATACTTATTTTATTGTTTGTCTCACGTCTCACTGTATTATGGGCTAAACACCTGAAATAAACGATTTTGTTTATTCCAAATAATTGCCGCTAGCACTAGCAGCCGACGGGGTCATAACTATATTTCTTCTGCAGAATCTTTTAGAGCAAGTGTTGAATTTCACAAGTACAGATATGGCGTCTCGCATGGCACTTAGTGCCCGAGACAGATTTACTGGCCTTTTTATGTCGCTTTATAACTCACGCCGGGATATTGGAGCATAGGAGCGTCCTGCAACGTTACTTGCTCATGTCAGAAAGTAAAAATCCTCACACCCTGGAAACTTATATCCTAACGGGATATTGGATTAATACGCTTTCGTATCAACTCTCCGTCGAGCTTTTATTGAGGGACTATAGCTAGCCAGACACGCACGGATTTGCCCGTCGGATCTGCCTGAAAGATGTGTCTGGCGGACACATATGTCAATGAGTGGCGAGAAATAGACACAGATTTGTCCGCCGGATGCCCGTCCGCTGCCCATCTGTGTCTATTTCTCGCCACACATTAACGGATGAGTCCGCCAGACACATCTTTCAGGCAGATCCGACGGGCAAATCCGTGCGTGTATGGCTAGCTTATGACTAGGTACGTTTTTTTTTGTGTTTCCGAGCATACAAAAAAGACCGAAAGGTAGGCCTAAGAAGCGTTGGGTTGATTGTGTAGAAGAAGATCTCAGGAAAATGGGAAAGTTTACCAACTGGAAGAAGGTCGCCAGGCACCGCGACAACTGGAGGAAGATTGTGGAGGAGGTCAAGACCCACAAAGGGTTGTAGCGTCAACGGAAGTAAGTAAATGACAAGGTACGTCCAAAAGAGAGGTAAAGAGACTAAAGAGAGGTATAGGCAAGGCTTGGAATTGGACCCGGGTATGTCCTTAAACTACGTCCAAAAGAGAGGGTATGGACACTGTGAATGTCATCTCGCTTTGTACGTGTGGTAGGGCACAACACAGCGGATATATCATTGCAGATTTAGAGCAGAGCCCAACTGGGGAAGTACTACCACCTAACAGAAAACCGCAGACAAATAACATTAGACCCTAGAGCCTACCCTACTCATAGTGTTGTGTTCCTGCCGGTAAATAAGGTGGCCAGAGCTCAACGAGCGGAGTGTTAGGGTCGGCAACGTGCATGTAACACCTGTAGACTTGCAGGTGTTCATAGGATATGGAGGCTGCTTACCATCAGGCGGGCCCTATGTTCGTTTGCCGCCGACGTAGTATAAAAAAAGTATCCTGGAGTTTTTATAAAGAATCGAGTTTGATTACCGAATTTTTGCTCTGGGAATATAAAGCGTAATTCGAAACCCCTCGGTATCCTCAACTTTGCAAGAGCTATAGCGACGAACATGGACACAATAACATTTTCGGAAGTTGATATAAAAAATCTGCTAGTGAAACTCGATACCTAGAATCCAGTCAAAGATTTGAAATACCTACCTTTATTTTTTATTAACCGCCGCACCATTAGTTAATATAGTGCGAAACGGTATCAGTGCTTGAAAATGGATAGTTAAAGAGGACCAAGACTCTCTCTCTGAAACTAGAAATACGCGAGTAAAACTGAACGAAATCATGTTTTATACATACGGAATCGCAGTCTGCAGCCGATAATATAGCGAAGAGCACAGAGTTGAAAGACAGTCAGATGGAAAATCGCTTAAATAAAATTATGATTTCATAAAACGCCGATTTCCTTGTGTTTACACGCGACGCGATATGAACACACAAATTTACTACTCGAGGATGAGCGGTGTGGCTCAAAACCGATAGGTAAGTATGTGTGTGGGAGTACTGGCAGTGCGTAATACTTTACCAAAATATACTGGTTCTGAAAAACTCCTTATCGCGCCTCGACTGCTGCTGGCGGCACGCATTTGTAATATTAAGTTTAGTCACAGGGTTGTTTAATCCTTTAGGTACTTAAATATTATGACTAATACACAGAAAACTAATTTTCTGTCCCGTGGTTAGGTACTACACATTTTTCTTGTTTGCATGCACGCAGTATCGTATTTTATTTTATATTTTATTAAGTGACGTTTACTGACACAAACTTTTTTTCAGCACATTGTGTCAAACATAGATCTCAAAACAACCGTTTTTATCTCATAAAACGGTTTTTATTTTTGTAGTGCATTGGCGTGCGAAAACGATTCCCATTGTTCTTATGTATGACAGCAGGCACGTGGGGCAAGGACAAATGGGAATACACCAACTTGTTATGAAGTCACAGTTTTGTCTGAAACGAGCTGTCACCTCTGTCCTTCCTCTGTTTATCTTTCTACTCTATGGTCTGTGTCGAAGACATATTATATTTAGTGTCGGCTATCGTCTGCAAGAACACACTTCATTTATCACCTCGCTGCGCTTTCCATCAAACTTTTACTGTTTATGTACTTACCGCTTAAAGATAGTTTGAAATAGTGGCAGTAAAGAAATTATTTATTATTAGAGTTTTGAGTTTAGTATTTATTATTGTAACTTAAGGTATGCGGCATACCTATACCTACACTGTGAACGATGATCATTCAACGTTTAATAATACGGCCCAGGATGCCATATCATCCACTTTGATAACAAAATTCGTACTCAATATACTCGTACAATTTGCATTGATTACGTTTATTTTCAATTAGCATTTGTTTTGACTCATTTATTCGCAATATTTAATTAACACTCGAGTTTCAAGTGCGTAAAATTTACCTGTGCCATAAAACTCATAAATCTGTAAGCGGCGCCTTAACAGCTTGGGGAGCCGTTAACTCGGCAATTTGGGCTCAGGTGGGCCCTTGACTGCTCAATGGAGACGTATGGGTCCAAAAGCAAGGCAAGTTCAAGGTGGGCACAGTAACATTTTCTACTGGATAGGTAACACTTGAGAACATTGATTAGAGATGGAGTTCCTACCATGAACCGTAGTGCCGTTTGTCTTGTAACAAACGGCACTACGGTTCATGGTAGGAACTCCAAAAATACACACGAAGCGTTTCAAAATACAAAATATTTATTGCCAGAAAACACTGTTAACAAATTTTTCACAGTGACTCTGACACTAGGCTGAGCCTGTCCTGCCGAGTCCCTTACAGGAATTTAACAGAAAGCAACACGCATGCAATAGGAAAAATAGTTAATAGTATTTTCAAGTATACATATTTATCCAGATGAGGTTTAATATTATATTATATTTGAATAATCGAAAGCAATTCAAAAATTATAGAATAAATTACACTATGTTTTGCTTCCACATTTCTAATGCGAACTGCCAAGGAATGGAACGCCCTGCCCGAGTCTGTGTTTCCGCATGAGTACAATCTGAGGCTCTTCAAGGCAAGATTTAATAGGTATCTCATAGGTAAGCGTGCTCCAACGTAGACCGCATCATCACTTATCATTAGGTGGGATCGTGGTCAAACGCCTGCCTATAAAAAAATTAGATGGAAATTACGTCAAAATTTTTGGAACGTTATGAAACATTAACTTTTGTTTTGACTATCTACTGAGGTACTTACTTAATACAACCCAAAATAAATATCATCAAGAAAAACTGACCCAGGCATCTAGTGCTATGCTGCAGTGCATGGCTAGACACGAAACAGCGTCCTATGCTATCGCGGCAGCTGCCTGAAGTGCTTTACAAGTTGCGAATTCAAAATAAAAATTAATATTCGCTACTCCGTCAAGTACACGAAAACCAGAGCAAAATTTTGTATGGTTCATGGTGATCTACAAATCTACTCGACCAATCATATTCTCGCGTTGCGTATGTTCTGTCACTAACGGGCGCACGCGTATAGCTCATCTATGTAATGCTAGGTCTATGAGTTAAACTAATTTTCATTAATAAATCTTACTTACTTGCTTCGAAATCTGCCAATAGATAAGTTGTTGAATGTTCGCGAGTGGCTGCCGCGAGTGGCCGGCAAATATTTGCGGGCGACAAACTAGAGGAATTAACGCCCGTCCTCTCTGAGTACGAGTATATTGTAGGTAAGGCCCGGTACAGACCGGCAACACGACTGCAATTTGTATGGGAACTGCACGGCGACATTGCAGTTGACGTGCAGTTCCCATACAAATTGCAGTCGGATTGCAGTCCGTCTGTACCGGGCCTAATGTCGGAGAAATTAGGATTGTAATAGGGTTGTTTCCACATGTTGAATTTTATAACTAAATCTAGTTAAATAGATAGAAAATGAACAAGTTATTACAATAAATTGGAAACTTAATATATATGGGATTAATAAATAAATACTAGACTTCAGTTTAAAAAAAAAATACTTGCATATAGGAAAAATAATGATACCATTCGATTCCGTACATTTTACTAAAAAATATATTGTACAGCAACAATATACATAAACGCAATATTTCACCGATAAAATCGCAATTTCCTTGATTTCCACGGCTTCTAAGCAATAGCGACGTTACATGCTGACGTCACGATGTAATGCCAATATGTTAATAGAAGCGTTTAGTCAGTAAAGTGCGGGTGCCAGACTTTGACCATCATTTGTGACTTTTGTATTGCTTAAAGACAATGGGTCCCATACAGACATTTGATTCTCAAAAAAATTCTGATCGACTGATACCATTAATAAAAAATTGTGGGTTATCCCTAAGTAGTAGTAGTAGTAGTAGTAAATCACTTTATTGTACAAAAAAAAAATGTTAACATGAAATTCATATAAATTTAGGTATATGTTTTTTTAACCCTTAGCAATATTTTACGATTTGGATATATCTACGAGTATGTAAAGATAGGATAAGCAACTTTTACTACCAACCAAACCGATTGTTTCTATAGAACCGGGATTGGTTGGATCGGGCGGAAATTTGATTCTCCCATATAAAACATCTGATCAACCAAAACGTGTGAAACACTCTATCAATAGAGAAAACGCGGTCATTTTGTATAAAAATGTGACCTGTTTCCATTGCTAGTAAGTATTTATATATATCTATATCTAATCTACTCTCTAAACTAATAACCACTTCCTAACTATTTAGTAGCGTTGCTTCCCAACCCGTATCGAGGCATCCTAATAACTGCATTAACATCAAAACGCCTGTCAAACTATGTTTAGATCAGATAGTTGAAGCAATTACCGAGCTATCAGCGAGCTGACGCTTGTTTAACTCCTAGATAGAGTTCTGAACGCCTTTAGATGAAACGACACGATAACGAGAAGATCGTTCATATAGCTAGAGACAGTGCTCGATCGACAGTCGGCGCTGACTCTTTAGGTAGACTAGGTCACTTTATTAGGAGGTAACTTTCGAGTTAGGTCACGTTTTGAGAACTCCACTTTTTGAAGACGTCACTTTCTGAGTTAGTCATTTTTTTTAAGATAGTAAGATTTAACGGTAACTACCTCTACCTGCACGAACAATATCTATACCAGCAACCAGATTTGCTGTACGACATACGGTCGCTTTATGGCGTTCTCAGAACGTGACCTAAGAAAGTCACCTACTGTAAAGGGCGGTGACATCGGTTGAGCGTTGCTATATCAATGAAAATGTATGATGAATGATGATTAATTTACAATTACAGTGCAGCGTTAGATAGGGAGCGTGCATGAACTGTAGGGGGCAGCACAGGAGCTGTCAGATATTTAACACGAGGCGCAAATGTGAAGTTTATGCTTTCGATGTAGCCCACAAGATGGCAAAACATATGCACAAAAAACGTACGAGAACGGTAGAAGGCAGCACATAGTATGTATGTACATGTTTAATTATGTTTCCGATTCAGGCAACAAGATGGCAGACCCTCCAACGCGCACGGCCCCTATAGACTGCTACGCGCGTCGTATGGCGATCGTCGGTCGGGATTCGTTGGTCGTGAATAACTTAATTATAGTAATTATAGTAATTGTGCGTTTTACCTTAATTTTTGCGTTAATCGCAGTCAATGTCATGAAAGTAAAATTTTCCAAAAGATTTGCCAACATACCTAAACTCACTGATTTAAGCTTTCACGCTTATTACACATTAAATATTCTTACGAAAGCGGATTATTATTTAGTTTTACACGCGATTAAGTTCCGTTTTCGTACATAATATACCATGAGTCGCGAATAAGTACAGCCTAGTCGTATAGTATAAACGAAGCTCTACGTCTGTATATCCTGTAAGTAATCTTATAAAGCGGAAGATGTGATAGTATCACCGCTACCGAAATATTATTGAAGGTGTGTTTCATAGTTGAGATGAACGGTCAAAATAACCAATGTAATAGTAGATTGTTAACCGAGGGATAAAAGGCTAAATGAGTATTTTAGTCGTCGTAGTTTGGCGCTTGGAGCTCAGTCGCAGTGAGAGCGCCTAAGATAGACCCTATAGTTCCTGGCTGAAATGATGCCTTTCACCAGAGTTAAACACTACTTTTAATTTATACCTGCGCCAAAAAAGGCCCTTCGATATTTTTATTTTTTTATCTTTCTTCTTCTTCTTTTCCTAGCCTTAATCCCATCATTTGGGGTCGGCTCTCCTAGTAATTCTTCGCCAGGACTGTCTGTCCCGGGTCGTCTGGGCTGGTATTTTTGCCTTCATTAAGTCCCTATTTATAGTGGCCATCCATGTTTGTCGGGGTCTTTCTCGCCTCGCCGACGGCGGTGGGTAAATGTGCAGCACTTTCTGTGTCATGTGGTCAGGTGGTCGCCGCATGACGTGACCATACCATCTGAGTCGGGTTTCTTCCAGTTTGTCAGGGATAGGTTTTACTCTGAAGCTGCCTCGTATGTGTACGTTTCGTACGGGATCCAGTAATGTCACAGCACCTGCCCAGCGCAACATTCTCATTTCCGCAGTGTGCAGCTTATTTTCCTGTTGTTTCTTTAAAGGCCAACACTCCGCCCCATATAACATAGCTGGACGCACTGCAGCCTTGTACACTTTACCCTTGATGTGCACCGGCATTCTATTGTCACACAGCACTCCCGACAGATCCTTCCACTTCATCCATCCTGTGTTTATTCGGTGGGTTATGTCAGCATCTATAGATCCATCGCTACTAATAACTGAGCCAAGGTATTTGAAGCTGTCTACCTTTTTTAGTGGGGTGTGCTGTAGTTTAATGATGTCAAGGCTACTAACGCCGCTAAAGTTACAGTGAAGGTATTCAGTCTTTGGTCTACTGATGCGTAGCCCAGCTGATTCCAGTGCTGTCCTCCATTTTTCTAGAGTTACTTCTAGGTTGTTTGCGTTTTCGCTGATCAGAAAGATGTCGTCTGCGTATAGTAGGTTCCACGGCGGTGCTTGCTGCAAGCTGGCTGTTAAATGGTTCATAACCAGGTTAAACAAGAAGGGACTCAATACTGAGCCTTGATGAACGCCGACCTGTACTTCAAATTCTTCGCTCGTTCCAGCTGCGCAGCGCACTTTAGTTTTGACGTTTAAGTACATGTCTCTCACAACATTCACGTAATGCTCTGGTATGTTGTGCGCTTGCATAGCTTGCCAAATCAACTCCCGCGGAACTTTTATTTTTTTATTTTTCTCATGTTTAATTATGGACGCATAATTTGAACCCATTCACACTTATTTTAAATGTATAACATTGCGTGCTCACTAGCCCCACTGCTAAATATTGTGATTATTTAAATTTAATGATAGATATTTAAAAAAGGGACCGCTACGTACTTACTGTATTTTGAATTTAAGAACCTAATTTTAAATGCATCAACCTAGTTTTTATGATCTATGAAAAAAAACGGGCGTATTATCTTTGGACGCATACATTGACGAATCCAGCGACGCAGCAACGTTTGAGAATGCAGTTTTGTTTCTTTTTAAAAATAAATAAATATTTCCTTTAAGTATAATGAACTAACTTAAGGTTTTAAGGCACTTTCCCTCCAGGGCCCATATTTTTTTTTCAATGCATAGTCACGTCACGCTCAGTGATTGATGCGCCATTAAGGGTTCCAGCTAAATCGGACATTCCATAAGTAAGTAAGTATTGAAATTGAACAACCAATTTAGCTAGGACCCTAAATGGCTCAACAATCACTGAGTGCGACTGTACCTTACACATACTTAAGTAATTATTGCCATATCTCGAAGCTACAGTGACATTAAGAAGAATAAGAAATATTTATAAGCACAAAAAAAAGATGAAACATAGATTTTTTTAGAAGAACAGAATTGTGTTAAAAGTTCCTCACTCAGCTGGATGTCCCGAAGTGAATCCTAGGACACACTACGTGACGCTGATTTTCAGTGACGCCTGGCAAAACTAAAACTAAAAACTAGGTGACAGAAATAACCAAGAAAACATAACATTACGACATTAGTTGCTCTGCGCGTTCGACTCGTCCGCTCGGTTAGCAATGTGATTGTAAATACACGGTCTTATAAAGGGTGATAGCTATCCCCTGTCGGAAAATTGCTGGTTGCGGGTGCGAGTATGTGTTAATACGGTAACTTTAACAACGTCAACGTAAAACGCTTGCACTTGATAATACAGTTATGTACGGTGTAAAATGAGGAAACCGAATAATTTTAACAGCGTATTCCTGATCATATTTAAAGACTAAAATGTCCTATAAACTATTTTTATCAGTACGGTTTTTACTCACTATTATTTTTAGTCGCTTTTGGCGACATGTTTCGGATTCTTTGGGAATCCATCCTCAGGCACGAGTGTCCGCGGCGGTTGTACGTCGTGCACTGCCCGAGCCGCCCGCACGCATACCAATCAAATAAAATAAGTTTTTATTGTTACATACTAGTACAATAGTGCAAAACGCATTTCTGATGGCTAAATCTGGCTAAGTATCCTTATTGATAGATGTCAAAAAGTGACAAATATATAAAACTTTGTAAAAACTAGGTTTTATGAAAAAAACCGGCCAAGTGCGAGTCGGACTCGCGTTCCAAGGGTTCAATTTTTAACAATGTATTTTTTATGTGAAGACCGGATCAAAAACTAAGTAATTAAGTCAGACTCACGCTTGACTGCACATTTCTAATAGGTTTTCCTGTCATCTATATGTAAAGAACTATTTTGTGTATTTTTTTTCAAAATTTTTGACCCAGTAGTTTCGGAGATAAAGGGGGGGAATGGTAATTTTTTGGCTAATATCTTAAATAATTTCTAAACTATTTATTTTAAAATTACAAAATATATATATTTGAGATTCCCTAAATGAGCTTTTTTATTTGATATGTAAGACGATATAGTTTTAAAAACTTTATTTTTTAATTTTCCCATTTTTCCCCCAAAACTGGCCCCCATGTTGAAAATTAATTTGTTTACGTTACATGTCCGTCTTTGGGTTACAAACTTACATATGTGTACCAAATTTCAACTTAATTGGTCCAGTAGTTGTGGAGAAAATGAGCTGTGACAGACGGACAGACAGACGCACGAGTGATCCTATAAGGGTTCAGTTTTTTCCTTTTGAGGTACGGAACCCTAAAAAATAGTAAAGGCATTTGAAGTGACAAGTTTACCAATAACATTTACTTTTTGACCGACTTCAAGATTTCAAAAGGAGGAGGTTCTCAATTCGGTTGTATGTTTTTTTTAAATGTTTGTTACTCCATAACTCCGTCATTTCTGGACCAATTTTAAAAATTCTTTTTTTGATTGTAAGTATATACATACAGATTGGTCCCGTATGTTAAAGGCATACATATAGTGATTTTAGTATTTTCATCAACAAATCAAGCATTTACATTTAAAAAAGTGACATTTGATGAAGTAGAACTGCTGATGATGATCAGAACGGAACTCTTCAATGACGCATAGTTCACGTTTGGCGATTTATCCTCTTCGTTATGTTTGTTAAGCAAGTTAGGTTTTCAAGACACATTTTTGTCAAGCTCGAGTTCTGATGATGGGATCCATGAGGAATCGAGGGAACTCCTCAAATATGAAAGGCATACATGTAGTGATTTTTGTATTTTCATCAACAAATCGAGCATTTACATATAAAAGTGACATTTGATGAAGTGGAACTGCTGTAATGATCAGAGTGGAACTCTTCAACGACATATAGTTCACGTTTAGGGATTTATTCTCTTCGTTATGGACCCAGACCCAAACTTGGACCTGAACTTTTTTTGAACTGCTATCAGAAAAGTGGGTTAGGTTAGGTTAGAACTGTGACCCTTACAAAAACGAAATGCTATCAGAACATTGGGTTAGGTTAGGTTAGAACTGTGACCCCTACAGAAACGAAATGCTACTAGAAAAGTGGGTGGTTTTACGTCCTTTTAGTTAGGCAAAAGATGCTGTCTTTTTCATTTCATTATCTGGAGTGCACCGGCAACAATAAAAAACCTTTCAACGGCATCCCCCATTGAAGTCGGTTTTTTTTTCTTAAAAATTATTATTGAGTCATTTTCTTCTAACAAACTATGCTAAGTACCTACGAGTATAAACAGGACAGGATATAATAGCAATAGAAAATTGTTGATCCACCCATTTATAAAACCTGCATACAAAATATGAAGTGTTGACCCGCGGGATGAGATGGCGTAGTTTTGTCCGACTAAGTCAACACTGTGGAAGCATGTTTGCCTCGCACTGACCTCGGCTTTCAGCTAGGGGCGCTAGGGTACCGTACAAAATAGGTTAGCCTTAACCTATAGGCACCTAAGCACAACTAAAGAAGATACATTGTTATTTTTACTTTTCTTATCTCCTACTTACATATAGTAAACTGAACCTTATCTCTAAGCTAAAACGAGATAGTGTACCTATATATTAGTATTAGTGTGAATTTAATAAATTGTTATATAGATTTCAATATTCTTGATCATTTACGTCCCAGTAGCATCTACGCAAGTAATAAACGCTTAGGTGATATATATTTAGGTGACAGTTTGGCCTACTTAAAAGCGCTGGTGGCCTAGCGGTAAGAGCGTGCGACTTGCAATCCGGAGGTCGCGGGTTCAAACCCCGGGTCGTACCAATGAGTTTTTTGGAACTTATATGTACGAAATATCATTTGATATATACCAGTCGATTTTCGGTGAAGGAAAACATCGTGAGGAAACCGGACTAATCCTAACAAGGCCTAGTTCCCCCTCTGAGTTGGAAGGTCAGATGGCAGTCGCTTTCGTAAAAACTAGTCCCTACGTCAATTCTTAGGATTAGTTGTCAAGCGGACCCTTGACTCCCATGAGCCGTGGAAAAATGCCGGGATAACGCGAGGAAGATGATGTACTTACCTACTTATGTTTAATAAGTTTTGTCTATGGTACCTACTAGCGAACATGGACGCAAAATTTGAACCCATTCACACTTATAAAAGTAGGTACTAGCTGTTGCCCGCAACTTGGTATGCGTGGATCTGTATGTTGGTTGCTAAAACAGTAGGTATACTCCGTGTACCGTAACATAAGTATATATAGATTAATCCCCATGTTGGTCCAAGGCGGCTTGGGGGCTTCACGTACCAAGAATCAACTTCTCTACGGATTTATTTTTCCTTCACCACAAAGGACTTGTAAATTTCAGATGATATTTCGTACAACTCAACTCAAAAAGCGCTAGTGGTCTAGCGACACCTAAGAGCAACTTTTAATCCAGAGTTCGCTGGTTAAAGCCCTTGCTAGACGGTCGCCGACAAGCCCCTCGGACCGCGTGGCCTTGGTCTGGATCGTGTAGACAGTTGTTTGCAACAAAATTTCATACAAACATTACCAAGGTCAGACGGTCTGAAGGCTTGTCAGCGACCATCTAGCACACGCTTAAACCACGCTCGCAATGACTATATCGGAACTTATTATGTAGGTATATACCTACGATTTATTATACCAATCGCTTTTCGGTGAAGGAAAACAAAACATCGTAAGGAAATCAGACTAATAGTTTCCCCTCTGGGTTGGAAGGTCAGATGGCAGTCGATTTCGTAAAAACTTGTGCTCAGCCAATCCTGGGGTTAGTTGCCAAGCGGACCCCAGGCTCCCATGAGCCGTAGCGAAAGGCCGAAACAAACGCGAGGAAGATGATGATTTCGTACAACTCATTGGTATACAGTGTGGAAAGTATGGATGGGCCATGGAGGGAAAGTACCTCAAAAGCTTAAGTTAGGTATAGCTCATTTTGCTTAAAGGAAACATACTTTTATTTTTGAAAATAAACTAAACTGCATAAAAGGCATTTCCCCTCCAGGGCCCATTCATTCTTTCCTCACTGTATACTTTTGGACGGCCTTCTAGTCTAATCGGTAGTGATTCTGCCTACGAGACGGGAGGTCCCAGGTTCGAGTTTGGGTTTGTTCCTGAGTTATTGGTGTTTTCTTCGTATGTATGTCTATAATATATCTATTGTATATATATCGTCGTCAAGTGATGGGTTCCGTGATTAATTTTGATTTTGACGACCGGTCTGGCCTAGTGGGTAGTGACCCTGCCTGTGAAGCCGATGGTCCTGGGTTCGAATCCCGGTAAGGGCATTTATTTGTGTAATGAACACAGATATTTGTTCCTGAGTCATGGGTGTTTTCTATGTCTTTAAGTACTTATATATTATATGTTTGGATGATGAAGGTGCACGTCGATTAAATGACACAATCGCTTCTGGTAGTAGACTATTTATTTGCCAAGCTTACGCTAGCAGGCACACAGTAATTTCCATAAGAACTACATTATGGTATTAATCTAATTTAAGATACAATACAATCCACACGTCTGTCTACTCTGTCCCCCCCAGTGTTGCCAACCTGGTGTTTGGATGCGTGGCGATTCGCCACATATGTATATATCGTTGTCTGAGTACCCATAACACAAGCCTCCTTCGGCTTACCGTGGGACTTAGTCAATCTATGTTAGAATGTAATATAATATTTATTTAATTACTTATAATTGTGGTAACAATTAACATTAAAAAAACGCACTAATTTCATTGAGCAAACGAGCAGAAAAATCGCCTGATGGTAAGCGATTACCGTCTCCATGGACACTCGCAACACCAGAGGGTTAGTGCGATGCCGGCCTTTAAGATGGGAGTACGCTCTTTTCTTGAAGGTGTTTCCGGACCGATACGACCTTCAAGGTGAAATATTAAATAACAAATGCTCTATATGATGTATTTTTATAAACATACATAATTATTTATTAAATTAAGACATACTTAAAATTATATATATTCTTTCACCTTGTGTATTACCTATATCGGCAATTTTATTGTTCTTTCAAATTGAAAGATGGTTATAGTAATTTGACTATTTACCTTAAGACAAACAAAATAAAGTCGCTATTTAAGACACGCCAGATTACAGGCCTCTTTCTCTTTTACTCCAATTAAGGCGTAAATAGAGTGACAGAGAAAGATGCCCGCAATTTGCGAACTTGGGTGTTCACGGTTATAGCTCTGATGCACACAAACCAATCAACTAACAGTTAATGTAGGTATTCTAAATGTATGTGCATGGATTAACCTCAACAAATTGATCTATATTTGCCATTTTCAATCAAAAGGGTACTTGTTGTCGGTTGTCAATAAGGCGCTACTCCATACAGGTTCAATTTGAAATCAACCTTATTGACAAGCGACAATGTGGTACCTTTTGGTTGAAAATGTCACATATTTAGTTGTCAGAATATATAAGACTAGCTTCTACCCGCAAGTTCGTCTGCGTAGGATGATGACAATTGGTAAAAACTATCTCACTTGCTTCCTCAGACCTCAAACTATCTCCATACAGTATTTCATCTCAATCTAAAGCGTGAAGAGGTAACAGACAGATTTACTTTCGCATTTATAATATTAGTAGAAAAGTAGGGACAACAAAGACCTACCAGTTCTACTAATATAAGTATTAGGGTGCGTTGGGTTAAGATTGAACGAGTTTTTCATGAGGGTTAAGACAAAAAATAGTCCGTATGACCAAGCATTACGGGCAGGGGCGTAGCTAGAGGATATGGCGCCCGGGGCAATCACCGAATTTGCGCCCCCTGAAGACTGACAAAAGTTTCCCTGCTGCTGCCTTTTGCCCATTTTGCCCCCCCCCCCCCCCCCAGTGACGCCACTGATTACGGGCGACTATTCATCTTACCCCGCATGAAAAACCAATTCAATCTTACCCCATCGCACCCTACGTAGTTCTAAAAATAAATAATAGCTGAAAACAGTCCAGCTCCAATAAAATAAATTGATAAATGTAACATAATATGTTTAATAACCTTTCGTATACTCCTGTCAAAAATTTGCCATTGATATAGCAATCATGACAACTTTATGTTTAACTTGAATATATATGGAGCAGAATGTAACATAGAACCCTGTAACATTGGGGCAGCGACGTGTCGGCGACATGTCAACCGAAGTCGAGCGGTTTCGCTTGCCATATCTGGCGAGATCGCGCAACTTATATCTGTAGCGACGTCAGGCGAATTCGTGTCTTCGCAAAACGTTGCCTGACATACTGAAGGGCGAAGTCGCACGACTTATGGAACACACTGGCAACATGTGTCGCGCGATGTTGCCAGACAAGCAAAGTCAAGCAGTCAAGCGAAGTCCGGCAACGTCGTTACACTTCACTCAACGTCGCTGCCACAGAATAAGTAATAGTATTATCATACAGAACGGCGACGCACTGCCCCGCCCCGACTCGAATTACCTCGCCCCGCGACAGAAATCTGGTGGACTTCTGGCGTACTCTCAGTACTATTTTTAAGCAACTTACTCAGACTATGACACCTGTACGGACGTGCCGTTCAAACATAGAAACGATAGTGATTTTTGATGTATAGCGTGTCCGCCCTGTGGTCGCTGGCGACATATGTCGGAGGACATTAAATTGGTCCCCTAGTGTATCCCTGGCCTACTCTACTCTGATAAAATAATTGTCAGTAGTCTATGAAAAACACATTACTGCCACTTTTGTCTGAGTCCAAAATTAACAGAAATAAATAATTCTGATACTTTTATCTTAAACCACTTTTGTTTGATACAAATTACAAAAACTGGTTGTATATTCTACAGAAGTAACATTTCACACTCATACCTCATTGAATGGAGATTAAATACATAGAAAACATCCATAACTCAGAAACAATCAGAAGCAATAAATATAACAATAACAATAACAAATATCTGTTTAAAGCACACAAATAAATGCCTTTACCAGGATTCGAACCCGGGACCTTCGTCATATGCGGGCCAATGGGCTAATACCGATTAGGCAAGAAGGCAGTTAAAATGCATGAAACTAATATTTTGACTCTTAACATTTCATATGCTTAGGAGCAGATCTGCTCCATATATATTCAATTTAAACATGAAGGTGTCACAATTGCTATTTATATGGCAATTTTTTGACGGATACGAAAGGTTAAGTTTACAAACAAGTAAGGTTACATTTACATTTTTTAATACACATGAACCATCCCATAAATAAAGGTCCAGAACAGCACATAAGTGCACAGCGAGGCGAAGAAGCTGTTCGTCAGCAGCGCTTGCCGGGAGATGTGGTACTTGTGCCAGCTGGGTCCCGTCTTCACCATGAACATGATGAACAGCACCACAACGGAGAGGACGTAGAACATGAAGCCGTAGAGGCTGGTTAGGCCGAGGACTCCTGGAATGGACAATGGTTTTTACATTAGAAATAGTTTTCAAAATACGGTTTTATTTGGAAATATTGAATTCTATCACTAATGTTTCTGGGGCACATTAGAAACATTAGTGATAGAATTCAATGTTATGTCTGTTATTTCCACATCAAAAATGACCATTTGATTAGTCGAATTACACTCATCATCCTGTTATGTCCCAATTTGAAAAATTGGGGCATTTGAATTGGGACTATTCTATGGACAGGGTGAATTTTGAAGTGTTTTAATTACCTTAACATCATTATTCTTATCAAACTACCAATTACTACAATGGAAGACCATCTGCGAAAACTCTGATCAATTATAGATATCATTTGCTCACAAAAAACTCTAAGCTTCATCTTTTACACTACACCATTATTTCTTGTTGAAGATATTGACGAAAAAATTGTTGATAAGTATTTCAGGACTCAGTACGAAAATTCCTTTCAACAATAATGGTTACATTTTGGTTAATACAGAAGTGTGTCTTTTACATATTACCATAACCTTCTTGGCACGTGAGAAAAGCGTTAGTTTATTAAACATTACCTGCTGTAGAGCCCGAAAGGGCAGCCATCGAAGTCCTGCAATACTCGATAACAGCGCCATTATTTCTGAGCGCTGCTTCGCTGTACGCCACGGGCTCCGGCTTGATATCCTTCGTTTTTACAACAGTAGCCATTGTGGATATTTTTCAATTATTACTTAGAAAATAAAGAAATAAAGACTCGGCTACCCAAATTCATCAATTAATCGACACAGATATGTCAGAAATGACATTGACACTGACAGCATTGACAGCAAGTGGACATGACATTGTCAAAAGTAAAATTATTCAAGTAGCAGATAAAGACGCGTGTGACACAAATTATTAATGATTATGGACCTTAAGTTTCCTAAAATCGAGTACTTCTATCGTGAAGATAAAGCTAATGCTATTTGATATGCATATAAATTACTTTTCTTACTACTCTAAATACAATTGAAATTTAAAAAAATAATTATTAAAATGAATTAAAAAATCATATGTGTCCTCATTTTAGCTGTCTTAAATAGTTTAAAAAAGATTTTGGCACGCTCACTCACACATGCGTTCTATACCATAGAAACGACAAGATCTCACTCACACTAATAACCCGTTTCCATGTTGGTTTTCGCGGCACTGAAGCGTCGTTGAACTTATTTTCATTTAAAATCTGTGTATATATCTATATTTCTCTGTGTTTTTGTGCATATGTTAAACAAATGTGTTTTTGGCGTCTATAAATATTATCATTACTTATACGGCAATGGATTTTCATCGTTAACAAGCCTGTGAAACTATCATGGCGTGTCTGGGCCTAATGCACTAGGCTGATTCTCGTAACAAAATAGGACTTTGCACATATCATATCGGGACGTTCAATTTTCTGGCTATTTTTTCAGTATCAGTGTTGCAGGTAGGTTCGATTGTGATATTTGAAATAATTGTATCATTTTGTGGTGTTAAGCAAAAAAGGAAATTAAGTTTTTCGATGTACTCAGTTTGATAATGTCCAGCCAGACCGCCTATCACCCATTTTGTCTGAGTGCCTATTACGTTCACTGGACGTTGAATTGGCATAATAATGCCTCGGTAAGTGTTTAAGAGCTGGTCTTATTCATGATATGCTCATTTTTATGACTTACGGGATTTAATTTGTGCAAATAATTGAATAACCTATTTTTTCGGAAATGTGAACTTCATTTTATTTCTTTTGTTTCAGTATGCCAACCTAGCTATAGTTTGACTATTGCTACTCGACTACCGTGGTTTGGCGTTGTATCACTCAATTTTATATTCACCAAATCCATGATTTGCAGAAATTGTGAAATACGAAAATTTTACATAATATATGTGAAAGTTGAAACAGGATTTTAAATGAGGGTGTTTAGCGCCTGAATTGATTAATAATGGATGAATCTGAGGAGAATATGAGTACTGAAGATATCAATAATGTTGACAGTCCTGTGTCTGTCAAAATAAAACCTAAGAAGAGGTCGCTGGTTGAGCGAGAACTTGAAACTAACTTGACAGCCCGAGTGACATCTCCTGTCACCGGCGAAGTCTCTAGCACCAGCAGGTATGGCCGGGCCCGTAGACTCAAGACTGCCTCAGATATGGATGCAGAGAAAATCATGAAACCGTTAAAAGTTGATGTTTCTAAGCAACCGCAGGCATATAAGATGCATGCATCTAATTCACCGATACAAAAGGAATCTCCTCAAAGAACAATCTCAGTGGGTTCGAGCATTGAACATCAGATAGAGAACATTTATAATGAGAACATTTCTCTAAGCCGGTTTGGGTCCGAAGAGAAAGCTAACTCTCAGTCCCCAGCCAAGAAATTCAGCAAAGTTTATATCCGGAAGGATCTGATTCAGAAACCAGACACAGATACTGTTGTTTTGATTAAGAATATGTTTTCACCAAACAAATCAAATTCTCATTTAAGCAATATCCTAGAAAGGTCATCTGAGAAATATTCTTTAAACGGACATGGGAAGGCCATGAATGGTTTTCCCGATACTTCTTCAGTTGTTAAAACATTAGATTTTGATGGTAAAAAGAAGAACAAACAGGTTTCCCCTGCACCACCGATTAAAAAAGAAATCAAAGAGATAATATCCAAAGAAGTAAAAGAAAAAGTTATGTTTAAAGATGTAAAAGAGAAAGTGGTGTCCAAGGAAGTTAAAGAGAAGGTGGTGTCTAAGAATGAGTTGTTTGAGCTGGAGGCGACCTGCGAGTACCAAGTTGGAGACTTGGCATGGGCAAGGGTTGGCACATATCCATTTTGGCCATGCATTGTCACTAGAGAACCGTTCAGTGACATGTTTGTTAAGAAGAAATGTAAGTAACATTTTTATTCATTCAATAGCCAGGTCCACACAGAGCGAGCATACGCGCGAGGCTATTTCCTCGCGTACAAAACGGCCAGTGTAGACGTGCCTCGGCCGAGGCGGCGAGCGTGAGGCACGTCTAAAAATGTCGATACAACATGCGCATATTTGTGCGCGAGGAAATTTCCTCGCGCGTATGCTCGCTCTGTGTGGACCTGGCTATTTAAATATTATTATTCGTCTTTTATATTTGTCTTCAAATTTAGACAACTTATCAAATGCATAATTATTATATTATTTTCCTGTCACACAAACTCAAATGATTTATTTAAATCAATACAATCTAAATTAATTTATTGACAACCATTTTACATGGTATACCTAAACTTAAACATTATTAGTGTTTTAATGCATACACTAAAAATAAATGTTGGTAAAGAAAATTTTGCTTACTTAGTTTTAAATTGTTTAAACATGTTTGTTATTTATATACAAAGTGGCACAACTTTCATACTTGCCTTTTACCTCAATTATTTGACATAGATAAGCATTTTTATGCTTAATAGCATATATACAAATATACATATTTTTACCATAATAGAACAATTAAACCACTATACTGACATATAGGTACAGTTGCCATCACATATATTTGAGCGGCCAAGGTGCTCACAAATATTTGAACAAGCCTCTATTGTCAAGGAGTGTTCAGATATTTTTGAGCACCTCCACTGTTCTGATATATTTGATGGCAACTGTACCTATGTTGATATGACAGCAATGTTTCTATTATGTTTTATCTAAAGGAAATAGCCTTGTCACTACACTGTATACATAATTACTTGAAGAAGTTATGTAATGATAAGCTTACTTAAATGTACGTAAATAATGATTGCACCTAGAATGGATTTTATTAAATAACGTAAAAAGTTAATCTACATAGTAAGATAATTGATTTCAACCTTATGTATATGAAAATAAGATTCCATTAAAATAATGCTTAGTAAACTTTTCACAATGATTATTATGCACTTAGCGAATTTTGCACATATAATCAAGATTGACATGACAGTCATGACACTATAAAATATCAGAAGCAATATATTTACCACATATATTCGTTTATATGAGTTCCCAGTATTCCATAGAATACATAAATATATTTGGTAAATACCCAATAATTAATGACAGAATAAAAACAGTTTATTAGGAATCCTGTAGACGGGCCATATTTTTACTGTATCCCGGCCAGGTGCTGTATTACAAAAAAATATTTTTCTCAAAAATGAACGGCAGTCGACGTTGCTGGTTAAAAAGTAGGTCGCAAAGTGCGTAGTTTATGGTCAGTCAAAAAATTAAAATGTTAAAAACATTGCAGTCTCGATTTCGGGACTGCAATATTGCATACAAATTCCATTATTTGTCAAGTACCAAACTTTTAAAAGCTGAAGTGGCCATATCAAATGAAGGCATAGGTCCATTAAACAGCCAAACAGATGATCAGTACTTATTATTATAATGTTGGTACCGCGACTATTTAGGTGTCTCAAATAGGTTGGCGTATTTTCAGCAGAAAAATACACTTCTATAGTTCTATATTTAATTTAAAAAATAGAAAGGCGGCAAAGCAAATCTAATCAATTGTTTTTACTTTTTTCTGTGAAAATATATACATTACATAACTATGCTTATGTAAAAAAAACCTATTATATTTATATAACTTGCACCATTTTTGAGTATATGACTCGGCTGGAAGGCTACTTGCTGGCTTCGGATTGAATTCAACGGACTCGCAAGGCCGTCCGTTTAAAAAGAATCCTCAGCCAGTAAGTAGCTACATCCGATTATTTATAAATTTGAAAAAAAATGGACCATCAAATGTAATTCTGCTCCAATTAATAATTATTTAAATTTAATTGAAAGTTAGAAGTTAGTAGTAATACTTGAACGACATGGAATGCTAAGAAATGTTTTTACACTTGAGTTGTAGATTGTCCTTGGTCTTTATAATAATTAGCTCCATGCATGAATTTATTTTTATTTTTGGATTCATAATTTATATCGTTGGAACACCGGAAATTATAAAAATACTTTTGTAAACCTTAACATTATTTTATTAAAAAATATTTAAAATGTTGAAAATTTTAGAGCGGTTGAAACGCTCATAATTTTTGGCGCGAATTCGACAGAGCGTGATGACGTCACACGTTGGGCGGCCCAACTGACCTTTGCTACTAATGACACTAATCTGTCGAACGCGTGACGTCACGTGGCGTTTCGAGCGTTTCGCTCACTAGCTTTTCGAGGGCAAATTTTTGTACTTTTTATTTATAATTTTAAGTAATGAAATGGTAATTTAAAAACGGAAATGCATTTGTACCATGATATAACGGTAACAAATATCCAAATAAAACATATTTCGTTCAAATATAAACTTCATGCATGAGGCTAATTGAATTGAGGCAATATTAACTTCTGTATTGAATAATAAAATTGTTATGGCTCGTAGGGTATATTTTATAAGCAAAATAGCCATATGATGTGACCCCTTTGGAAAAACTTCATAATGCAGTATGTATATTGTGTTTATTTAATAACAAAACTTCCATGAGTCGCAGGCATATTTACTATATTAAAACTGGTCACTCACATATTTTAAGTGTTTTATTGTCTAATATTTATTATTAAATGTTCCAGTGTTCGGCCGCGTAGAGCGCTCGGTGATCCACGTGACGTTTTTCGGTGACAACGGCCGCCGCGGGTGGATCGTAGACAACATGCTCCGCAAGTACCACGGCAGGGCAGAGTTTGAAGCATGTCGCAACAAGTTCACACCAGAGGTAAGGAGGTAACACACATACATACACACACAACGGCCGCCGCGGCTGGATCGTAGACAACATGCGCAAGTACCAGTACCACGGCAGGGCAGAGTTTGAAGCATGTCGCAACAAGTTCACACCAGTAGGGTTCACACCACTAAGGGTCGGTTGCACCAAACTGTTTGTCATCGTTAAAGAGTTCGCTAAATTTTATTGTATGGAAAAGTTTCATAGTAGACGTTCATCAGTCTGTCAAATGCGGATGGTGCAACTGGCTGAACTGGCACTTCGATGGTCGCCTTTTTAGGGTTCAGTAGCCAAATGGCAAAAAACGGAACCCTTATAGATTCGTCATGTCTATCTGTCTGTCCGTCCGTCCGTATGTCACAGCCACTGCCAAAAATACATTGTTAAAATTATGTAATGTACGGAACCCTCGGTGCGCGAGTCCGCCTCGTACTTGGCCGGTTTTATCATCTGTCACCATGCCTGTCACGTCCTAACAAGTATGAAAGTGCGAAAGTGACGCATGACATGACAGGTGATAAAAGTCCCCCGCCGCGTCTGTCTGTTCGCGATGAACTCAAAAACTAGTGAACGGATTTTCATGCGGTTTTCACCTTTCAATAGTGTGATTCTTGAGGAAGGTTTAGATGTATAATATGTTAAGGATTTGTGTAACCCGTGCGAAAGGTTCTGTAGAAAACAAAGGCTTTACGGCAGGCGACAGCGGCGGTGGCGGTGGGGGCGGGCAGCAACGATCGCACCGCTGTCGCCGCCGGTCGCGGCCTTAAAATTATTCATCGTGCATATTTTTACTGAATTACGTGTACAGTAAGCTGAAGAGATAACTGACCCGCCCTGCAAACAAGTTTATATGCTGTACTTACATTGCTTGACAATATTAGTATTTAAAAAACAATACTAGAACGAGGCTCCTGCACCTCACGAAGCGAGTGAATGGTAATATGAAGCAAAAATATATTTCTAATAAAAGGAGTTAGATATAAAGACGCTTATCAATTTATAGATAGGTTTGTAACTTTCTTTTTGTTTGTCTTGTATGATGTATTGATAACTTACAAAAACTTTGCTTGCTTTCTTGAAACATGCCCTCATGTTCCCATACAAGGAAATTTCATTTTTATTCTAAAACACTTCACATTATCTAGTAATACAATTTAAAAGCGTTAACATACATAAATATTCAAATTTCAGTCCAAGAAGAAGGATCCACGTCTGTATGCGGCGCACTTCGTCTCAGAGAAGAAACTACCATTATGGAATGTGTCCGTTAAAGAGGCAGAAACACTTATGAAAGAGCCCAAGAGACTTCGAATTGATGCCCTCTACGACATGCTCGAAAAGGCAAGAGCTGCCAAAACTACCCCAAGCAAATGCGATAAGGGTGGGAAGATCACACGAACGGGCAGCGATGTATCTTTAAGCGAAAGCTTATACGATACACTGTTCTCTGAAGATGATGGCAAACAAGATGATAACCGTTCGAATAGAGCAAGGAATAAGTCTTTGGACGTCTCTGAAGTGGTCACAGCTTGCTTAGACAATATGGCGGCTAGAAGCGGCATCATACAAATTCAGAGACAGTCACACATGGACAGGTGGCTGCAAAAAGCAAAATCTAAAACCCCAGAAAAAATACAACCAAAATTACATATTAAGGTAGAAAGAGAAAAGAGAAAGGATAAAGCCAAAAAGAAGAAAGAAGGTAAAAGTACGCATAAAACGAGGAAGAATGAATCTCTTGGTTCTGATACTAACTTGCTTCCATATCAAAATGAGCATGATTATAGTAGTGTAAATTATGAAAACCATGATATCAATGACAGTTCTAATAAAAATACTGACTCGGCCAGCGGACTTGACAGTACATTGGATACTAGTACAACTATTAGTGATATTGGTGTTACCGTAAAAATAGAAAATATTTCTAGCAGTATGGAAGACTGTAGTCAAGAAGATATCATAACATCTATAGTGAATGATGACATTGTTATGACAGATTCAGTCAATATTAGTAAAGATGAAACCAGAAATAATGAAACAAATCCTAAAGACAATAGTAATAATAAAATAGAAAATAACAATGAACATATTTTAGACACTGGTAACAAAGATAATAATGAACTTGTAGAAATAAAAGAGGAGCTTACATTAAATAACTGTGATTTAACAACTACTATTCAGCCTAGACGAAGTAAAAGAAAAAGACAGACCTTTGAAGGCTTAAACAATAGTATCACTGAAAAGAAAGCTAAAGAACCTAAGTTAGATTTACATAACCAAAAACCCAATGAGGTAATAACAACTCACAGTAATGTACCTAAAAGTAATAACAACCAAGAAAGTAAAGAAGAATCTGAGAAGGAATCCGAAAAAACGGAAATGCCGAGTAATGAACCAACCATTGACAATTTAGACAAGAAAATATCTTATAACATCAAGGTTGAATCAACAGACTCATTTCCTGATCAATCAAAACATCCAAATGAACCTTTAAATAGCTCTGTATATATAGCTCAATGCGAAAGTTCCTATCAAAAACCAGACCTACAGCGAAACTGTGATTTCCTAACTGTTGAAAGTCATAAAAAAGCACTCGCAGAGTCGGAGAAATGTGTTAAAGAAACTGGTTCGATCACGACCACCAATGATAGAGATATATCCACTATAAGACGTTCTAGAAGTTCAAAAGAAAAACACGACGCCAAGAAGAAAAAAAGAGATTTAAAAGAAAGCAGCAAGGTTGAATCAACTGACCGTATGACGGTTGATAATAAATCTGTGGTTGACAATGTACTACTTAATTCAGAAAACACGGACACAGAGAATAATCTTCCAGCCGAAACCAAAATTGAAAAAGAAACATCTCTAAACAGCAAAGAATCGGAGAAATGTGTTAAAGAAGCTGGTACGATGACGACCACCAATGATACACATATATCCACTATCAGACGTTCTAGACGTTCAAAAGAAAAACACGACGCCAAGAAGACAAAAAAAGATTTAAAAGAAAGCAGCAAGGTTGAATCAACTGACCGTATAACGTTTGATAAAATACCTAAATCTGTAATTGACAATGTACCACTTAATGCAGAAAACACGGACACAGAGAATAATCTACCAACTGAAACCAAAATTGAAAAAGAAACATCTCTAAACAGCAAAGAATCGGAGAATTGTGTTAAAGAAACTAGTTCGATCACGACCACCAATGATGGAGATATATCCACTATCAGACGTTCAAAAGAAAAACACGACGCCGAGAAGACAATAAAAGATTTTAAGGAAAACAACAAGGTAGAATCAAATGACCGTATGGCTTTTGATAAAATAACTAAATCTGTGGTTGACAATGTACCACTTAATGCAGAAAACACGGACACAGAGAATAATCTAACAACCGAAACCAAAATTGAAAATGAAACATCTCTAAACAACAAAGAATCGGAGAATTGTGTTAAAGAAACTAGTTCGATCACGACCACCAATGATAGAGATATATCCACTATCAGGCGTTCTAGACGTTCAAAAGAAAAACACGACACCAAAAAGACAAAAAAAGATTTAAAAGAAAACATCAAGGTTGAATCAACTGACCGTATGGCTTTTGATAATATACCTAAATGTGTGGTTGATAATGTACCACTTAATTCAGAAAAATCAGCCACAAAGAATAATCTACCAACCGAAACCGAAACTGAAAAAGAAATATGTCTAAACAGTAATGCTGAATCAACTGAGCTTATTTCATGTGTTAGTAGTATATCCAATCCTGTGGTAGACAAAAAACAACTTAATTCAGAAAACGCGGTAACAGTGAGTAATGAATCAACTACTATAAATTTAGATAAAGAAACTTCTCAAAACCGTAGGGTTGAATCAATGGAGATATGTGGTAACAAACCTAAAGATGAGATTCAAACTGAACTACTTAGTTCAGAAATTACGGTAACAGAGAGTGATGTGCCAACTCTAAAAAATATTGAAGAAGGAACATCTCAAAATAAGAAACTTGAATCGACAGAGCCTATTCCGTGTTGTAGTAAATCTAAACCCGTGGTTGTTATCAAACCACTTAATTTTGAAAGCACTATATTACAAAGTAATACAGTAATTGTAACGAATTTAGAGGAAACTACCAAAAACAGCAAACCTGAAGCAACAGAGCTCATGCTACTCAATAATAAATCTAGACCTGTCGTTGTAATCGAGCCACTTAACTGTGAAAACGTAGTAACTGAATGTAATCCACCGATCATTGCAAATTTAGAAAAAGAAACCTCTCTAAATAACAAACTTGAATCAATGGAGCTAATGGCATTTTATAAAAGTTCCAAACCCGTGGTTGTCATTGAACCACTTGACATGCAAGGTCTAGAAACACAATTCGTAATTAAAGGGTCAAAACCACTTGTTCGAAATAGGTCGTTAGATAGTTTAAATAAAAAAGAAATCTTTGAAGACAAATCAGAAACCAGTGTATTATCAGATTTGGTTCGAAATGATGTTAGTAATGCTTTGAAAGACGTAAACAACGCAACTGAAATGAGCAACGCAGTTGATGTAGAGTTAGAAAACGTAAATACCAAACCAAATACTGATACAGATACATCAAGTCAATATACTGATCTGAAACCCGGGACAAGTCAAGATGTTTCTAAAAACGGTCATCAGGAGACTGAGATAATTTTTGATGATTCCGAGAGAGTGGAAGTCGATGACTGTACTTCTCATGTTGTTGAAAAGGATCTGGCCGTTGCGACCAGCGTGATTCCGCATACTGAAATAACGGAAACAGGTCTAGATCCTTCCACATTAATAGAAAGCAAAATAATTGAAGTTCCTAAACAACCTTTTATGAAGAAAGATGATGACATTCTTAAGAGTAATGTTCAAACCAATGTTGTTATTGGAGAAGAGACATATGTATTTGATAGAACTTTATCACAAGATTACGATGAAATTGATGGTGATTGTTATGATGAATATAGTCACTTACCCCAGGTTATTATTAATGAAGAAGTTGAAAAAGCCATTTTAATTCAAAATAATTTGATGAGTAATAAAGAAATTTCATCTCAGGAGTCTTGCACAGATAAAACAAACAATAGTACTGAAAAAATATCAAGTTTAAGTAATGAAAGTGGGCCTGAAATTGTTAAAAACGATTCACAGATCCCAGATAATTGCATTTTTTTAGATAAAAGGAATATACAAAACGATTCCGAAACAGTAGAAGACCACAAAGTTCCTACAGGTGATGTAAGTACTATAGTGAAAGAAGAAAATAATTCTGCCGAAGTAACTCAAGACAATAATGACAAGTGTGTTTTTTTAGATCAACGTTCAAAAACAGCAGATGCACAATCAGCTGACAATATAGAAAAAAAAAGAAAATCACCGAGATTAAGTTTAAATAGAACCAGAAATCACTCGTTAATATTAAACAAAGTATCCGATCATCTAAAACCAGCATCTGTTATTTCGAATGACGATAAAATGTTGATTAGTAGTAAAAGTACAAAAAGTGACCCAGAATTTGTTAAATATATGGAGATTCGCCAAGATGCTCTATTGGACGAACAACCTGACTTGACTCGTGATGAAATTGTAACATATTTGTACAAAAATTGGCTTTATGAAGAGGAGAAAAAATCAGACATGAAAAAGATGGATGACAATGAACAGGCTTGTTTAGTTAAAGGTTTTCAAGAATCACAACAGCCGAAGAAAATTAAGAAGAAACGTAAAGTCGAAAAAGCAGCAGAGTTGAAAAATATAGACATACGGAAGATGTTGCACAAAGGGAAAACTAAATCTTTTTCTGGCCATTCAGAACTTTCAAGTGAACCTTTAAATAACACTGAACACAACATAGCTTCCTGCGAAGATTCCTATCAAGAACCAGAGCCACATCAAAACAATGTTTTACAAACTGTTGAAAGTAACAAAAATTCACACACTTATCCGCAGAAATATGTTAAAGAAACAGTTTCGATCACAAATATTAACGATTTATCCACTGTCAGACGTTCTAGACGTTCAAAAGACAAGCACGACACCAAAAAAACAATGAATGAATTAAAAGAAAAGGTAGAAGATAGATGTGTTGTAAAAATTGCTTTGATAAATACCATTGTCAGAAAAGTGTCTACGACACGTAATAGACGTTTACGACTTTCAAATGACAATCAAGATATGAAACAGATAGTAAATGCATGCCCAGAAAAATGTACCAGAGAAAGGTCTGAAATCAGTTCAAATGACATTGAAATTCCATTTACTAGTCCAGATAAGCCAAAACACAAAGAAGATGCCAAAAAGGCAATGGACGATCCAGAGTTTATTAAATATTTAGAAAGTCATCAAGATGCTTTATTAGATGAACAACCTGATTTAACGCAGGATGAACTTGTTACTTATTTGTATAAAAATTGGCTTTATAAAGACAAATCCGATCTGAATTTTTTTTATGACAATCAACAGTTTAATTTATTCAATAATCGAGAACCGACGCCACAACAGAAAAATAATTCAGCCAGTCCTTGCAACAATAAAACTTACAATACTGAAAACAATGAACATTCAGGTCATGTAAAAGGAGAACTAGATATCGTACAGTCATTAATCACTGAGTCGGAAAAATGTGTATTAGAAATGGCTTCATCGAATGACAGTGAAATTTCAGTTATAAAAGAAGAACTAGATGCCAAAGAGACAATTAGTACAGAACTAGAAATATCCTCAATGAATTCTAACGACAGTATAATGACTAAACCTACAGGTGGCACAAAAGAAAAACAAGACACAAAGAAGGCAATGAATGAGCCAGATTTTATAAAATATTTAGAAATGCATCAAGATGCTTTACTAGATGAACAACCTGATCTTACGCAAGATGAAATTGTTAATTATTTGTATCATAATTGGTTATATGAAGAAAGTAATAAATCAGAAATGAAGAAAATTGACGATAATGAGCAGTCTAATCTAGTTAAAGGTTTAAATAATTTGCCAGCGCAACAGCTTAAGAAAGTCAAGAAGAAATCTAAGTTTGAAAAAGTGCCAGTAATTAAAAATGTAGATATAAGACATATGTGGCACAAGGACATCTCAAAACCTTCGAATTTCGACTCCGAATTTTCAAAGGAAAAAGGTGCCAAAGAACAAAACAAACATAATCTTTCTGAAAACGACGAAACTTCTTGTGGCAAAAATGAAAATGGCACACAGGAATCTAAAGATGTCCAAAATATCGACAAACTAAATAATATTGTAGATTCGGAAGCACTTGGCAGGGTAGAAGCTATTAGCCTTAAAGAAAATACATCAGACCAAATTTCTAATAATATTCTGAAGACTTTTAAAGAGGAAAGCTCTAAAAACTTGAATAATTTTATAGAGGAAGCAGAGATGCTTCAAGGACATATTTCTGGTCACCGAGAAAGCAATAAGTCAGATCAACATATAGCCGAAAACGAAAATAACATCTCTAAAAAATCAGATGACATTGAAGACATGGAGCTTGCCCTAGATGAACTTGAGGACAAAGACAATGAAGACTCGAAAGAATCTACACACTGCAAAATAATCAACGGTTTTATTGAATTTGAAGAACGTTCAAAATCTAAAATTAATGAAGGATTTGATCCGCAAATTGTTTCCATCAAATCCGAAGACAGCGGAGTCTCTACTACAACACGTAGACAACGTAAAGAAAAAGACGCGAAGTCAATGGACGATCCTGAATTTTTAAAATATTTGGAAGCTCGTCAAGACGCTCTGATAGATGAACAACCTGATTTAACTCAAGAAGAAATCGTGACGTATTTGTATCAAACTTGGTTTTACGAAGAAAGTACTAAGTCGGAGATGAAGAAGAGCGATGAAACCGAACAGTCTAATTTGGTCAAAGGTTTGAACCAGGAACCGCTACTACAACCAAAGAAAATTAAGAAGAGACCTAAAGTTGAAAAAGAACCTGTGGAAAAGGTGAAAAGCACCGAAGTCAAGGACACCAAAGTCGAAAAATCTGAAAGGGTTTTGAAAAACGCCGATATAAGGGACATGATACAAAAACCAAAACGGAAAGCGACACAATCCAAGCCGTACTATAACGAAGATGATTCCGATTTGGAGGAAGAAGATTTAGAAACATTTAAAATATTTGACAGAGACGAACCGAACGCAGATGGCGAGGAAATTGATGAAGTAGAATTGTATTTCGAACAACTAACGAAACCGAAGCCTAACGTTTTTAAAGGTTATGTCAGAGAGCGAGTTTGCGAAAACTGTTATCGCGCAGGCAACTTAGTCAAATGTAAAAGCTGCCATGCGACGTATCATGTAGAATGTGTAACGAAAAAAACTGAAGTTACTGAAGTAGCGGGACCTACAAGAGGCCGAAAGAGAAAGCGAGGCCGGAAGCCTAAAGGCTACGATCCTTCATTAGACACTGGCAGCCAAAGCGACGAGCGATCTCAAGATGCCAATAACTCTGAAGAAACTAACATATCCTTTGAAGACGAAGCCGAATCTCATATAGTATTTGATGAGGATAACTTCGAAACATTATGGGAGAATAAAATGAAGGAACTGCAAACTGATACTCAAGATGAATATGTTAGCGATCAGGAAATTGATTGGGAAGTTGAGCCGGGTCATTGCGAAATAGTCGATTTAAAACATAAAGAAAAACCTGTAGACTTCTCAGACTACAAATGTAATAATTGCTTAAAATATGAAACTCCGGTATGCTTCGTTTGTAATTCGAATAAATCTCCTAAAGCATTAACAGAAGTGCGTCAAAAATGCCAAGTAGCTCACTGTCATAGATACTACCACTTAGAATGTTTAGATCACTGGCCGCAAACACAGTTTAACTCTTGGGAGCCGTCAAAAACTAATAAAAAACAGATTGAATACATAGAAGCGTTGTCATGCCCCAGGCATGTATGCCATACTTGTGTGTCGGATGATCCAAGGGGATGTAAGACGAGATTTTGTGGGGATAAATTGGCGAGATGCGTAAAGTGCCCGGCGACTTATCATTCGTACACGAAGTGTTTGCCGGCGGGATCACAGATACTTACTGGGTCGCAGATTATATGCCCAAGGCATTATGAGCATAGGTAAGCCGATTATGTTTATTTTTAATAAATTATGTATTAATCGTAACCTAATAAAGCTGTTGAATTGAGGAATCAAATTAAAAATGACCTCTATTCAACCGTCTACCAATTGTTATTGGTTTATTTGGATTAATTTTTGTATATTCTTTAATTGTGCTTCGTTTGCAGTATATGTTACAGGTCGATTCACAAGAGCTGGCATGAATGGAATGAATGAGTGACTGAAAATATCTATGTCTGTATCACATTAACTAATAAAGTGGTGGCTGACTTTATGCCGATACAGTACAATGAAAGTTTCGGTTATTCCATTCGTGCCAGCTTTCGTGAATCAACCTGTAGTTGTTAAACTTGACTAGATAAAACAAAAAAGTTCTAAAATATAACAATCTTATCCTAAAGAACAGCTAACAGCATAAACAAAATTTGAGAGATCATAAACAACGATAATTAAAAAGCTTTTAAAATCGTAAACATTTTGACTTCGACTATTCAAATAGGGTATTCTCCTACTGGTCAAATCAGTTTCTTTTTAGAACTGTCAAAACGATTTGCTAATATGGAATTTATATGAAAGTATTACACAATAACGTCACGGTCAACTCACCTACTTTTTATACTTCAATCAGATTGATTAAATAGAAATTGTGTTTAAAAATAACGGCTATCTATGTTTTTCTAATAATTATCGGGTGATTTAAACTTTTTACGATTTCTACTCTATTATTCACAACGGCGGGACTTAATCGCGTAAAATGTTTTAAATTTACCACCGTCCGACGTTACGAGGACGGCGTTGTCCCCGTGGTCTCGGAGAAGACCACGGGGACAACGCCCCCGTCGTCTTCTCCTCTCAAGTCCCGCCGTTGTGAATAATAATTATCTGGTGCTTTATTTCATGCATGGTGTGAATTAATTTATTCTAAATACAGTGTAATACCCTATGCTACAGAATTGTAACCCTTATTTCCCCAGACCGGGCAAGGTTCCGTGCCACGTGAACACGGGCTGGTGCTTCATCTGCGCCCTCGGCGGCACGCTTATTTGCTGCGAGTACTGCCCTACATCGTTCCACGCTGAATGCCTCAATATCAAGCCGCCTGAAGGTAATAATCATTATTTGCTTATCTTTTTTAATCACTTTCATAATCGAAAATTTTATATTCTTATATAAAATTTTGGGATTATGATAAAGTCACCCTCATTTAACCTTTTAACGTCACGAACACTTAAAGGCGTCGTAACTAGTCGCGCCCACAGCGCCATTAACACATATAGGTGTTATGGCGTACGCTGTCAAAGTAACCTTCACACTTTCAAGTAAGGTTTACTTTAGCTCGCTTGCGCCCAGGACCTTGGCGTGTGAGTAACGTTTTTGTTTATGACGTAAAGCGTTCAAAGGGTTAAAAACCAGTTTCAAGAATTTTTAAGACCCATTAAATAATTAAATTTGCGATTGCAAATTCTTTTTTTTAACACTAGGAATAATATTTTTTGGAACATATATAAGCCGCGTATCCTCTTGAGAATAGTTTTTGAAAGCAAATGCTAATATAATATGTGATTTCAGGAAGCTATATGTGCGAAGATTGTGAAACTGGACGTCTGCCTCTGTATGGGGAGATGGTGTGGGTCAAATTGGGACACTACAGGTATGTTACTTTGTACAATTTGCATGATAACATTGATAACCATACATCGGGGGTTTGGGTGCGATAAGATTTCATGTGTTTCGTAACTTTATAATACGAACATTGGCGAAACGTTCCTACGTCGCTGGACTGAATACACCTTCAAGCTGACGTAACTTTAATTAAGTCATAATTAGACAGCCAAAACATAAAATCTCCCTTCTCTATCAGAAAATTAAATATCTTGACCTTATATCTGGTTGTGATTTAGATCGCCTAAAACCGGCTCCCTGCACTTAGTATTTCAGTAAGTAGGTGTATCAAAATCAGTCTTAACTTAATCGTGTCAAAAATACCAAACATATCACTACTGTAATTTTTTCTCAGATGGTGGCCGGGCATAGTCCTTCACCCAACAGAGATCCCGGACAACATTCTAGCAGTTAAACACTCGCCAGGCGAATTCGTAGTGAGGTTCTTCGGACAGTATGACCATTACTGGGTCAACAGAGGGAGAGTGTTTCCATTCCAAGAAGGTAAGTTACATAGTGTTGCCCACAGAGATCCTGGACATTCTGGCGGTGATACACCCTGTTTTAGTGCGGTTCTTTCAGCAGTATCACCGCTAAGGCCAACTGGGGCAGAGTGTTCCCTTTCCAAGAAGGTAAGTTGTGTGTGCTACACTATACAGATCCCAGACAACATTCTAGCAGTCAAAACATTCGTCAGGCGAATTCGCAGTGGGGTTCTTTGCACAGTATGACCAACTACCGAGTCAACCGGGGAAAAGTGTTTCCTTACCATGAATCTAGTATATAACTGGATCGGGCATGAGAGGTGGGAAGAAATGACCGAACGGGATAGTCTTATGTATCTTTCAGTAGGAGTAGCAGAGAAAGCGCTGTTACTGTTTGTCCTTGTCACAGTCTCACTTTTTTTTTTATTCCCCACCGTAAATTTTGTATGGTTTATGGTGGGCTACAAATCTACTCGACCAATCATATTGTCGCATTGCGTATGTTCTGTCCCTCACGGGCGCACGCGTATAGCTCATTTATGTAATGCTAGGTCTGTTCCTTACCAAGAAATAAATAATGTTCCACTTTGAAAAACGGGGTATTTACCATGTTTCTAAGACATCCCGATATTACGGCACAGTTCCAATGTCATCTTCTCATTGATAACAGTAACTCCTAGAAGATGGCATGTGCTAAATAATGGTGATTTACTCTACAACCTGTTGTATTTTCAGGTGATTCCGGAAGAATATCTAGTCAGAAGTCCAAGATAGACGCCGCTTTCACCACCGCCATGGAACACGCGCAGCGGGCTTGCGAAATATTAAAAAGTAAGTGTGACCCTTGCCACCAGTTAACTGGTTAAGTTTATACATCAATGATTAGGTTAACCCCTTGAACACCAAACCGCACTTCAGTGACGTCATTGGTGGTCAATAGGTTAAGCTCTGGTTTCCTAGTAAAGCGGTGCGGTCATATAGCGGCCGTAATATTACGGACGCAAAAAGACGGCCGTCTTTACGGTGACGACACGTGGAAAGTTCCACGGCCGTATAACACACCGTCGCGCGTCGGCCACCAATTATTCGTTCAAATCTCGTGGTACAGAAGGTGCATTTGAAATTTCGTCGTCCTCGCTGCTCCAGTTGGGTCGGATTCATTTTGCACGTCGGTCCGGTCAAAAAAACCCGATACCTATAATATAATTATAGAAATAGCTTCACCGCTATCAAATAAAACGTTCACAAACCTATCGACACCGTGAAAACGGCCGGCGACCGCTTTTTCACGTTACGATGTCAACCGCGCCATTTGGTTTACATAGACAACGTTCTAGTGACTTCATTCATCGCTGTATAGGGATAGGGTATTTGAATACTAGTCAAATCAGCTTCTTTTTTCGAATTGTCAAAACGATTTTGCTACTATGGAATTTATATGAAAAACTAGCATGTGACGTCACGATCAAATTACCTACTCTTTATAGTTTTATACTGGTTTTAAAATAGAGATGGTGTGTAAAAATAACTGCTGTCTACGTTTCTCTATTAATCTTCTGGTGCTTTATTTCATGCATGGTGTAAAATAATTTATTTTAAATACTGTCCAATACCCTATTACGGCCGCTATATGACGGCATCGCTTTCTAAGGAAACCAGAGCTTTAAAGTAAAACAAAATGATGAACTCAAACCATTCACAGACGGCGAGCGCGGCTGCTGGGAGAGAGCGAGGCGGGAGGTTCTCTCCGGTCGCGCTTAATCTTGGCTGCCAACTCGTGCCGTGGTTCACAATATGGCTCTGATTGTTTTGCTTTATTTAACTACGAAATCATTTTCAGGCGTGAAAGTACCCGTTTTCTTGACATATTGGTAAATCATGATTAACTGTAGTTCTAGGGTTTTTAATTTACCAACAAAAAAAACCGGCCAAGTGCGAGTCGGACTCGCGCACGGAGGCGCAGAAAAATGGCAAAAAAATCAAGTATCTTGTATGGGAGCTCCACTTAAATATTTTACTTACTTACCACTTAATGTTTTTAGTATTTGTTTGCGGCAACAGAAATACATCATCTGTGAAAATTTCAACTGTCTCACGGTTTTTGAGATACAGCCTGGTGACAGACGGACAGACAGACAGACAGCGCAGTCTTAGTAATAGGGTCCCGTTTTTACCCTTTGGGTCCAGAACCCTAAAAACCATTAGGTTTAATTTAGAATTTAAGTTTAATTACCATTTCGAACGCCGTATCTCATCTGTAGGACTCAAGATATAGATAAAAGAATAATAACTGTAAGTTGACGCAGTACGTCCCAGTATGCGGCAAAAAGGTTATCAAACGCTTAACATTTGACAATTCACTTTCCATAAAATGTATGGCCCCGTACGGTGCTAATCAACGTACAAATACAAATACAAATAGTTTATTATCATAAAAGTTGTTTACATGTGTATCGATATATCCGTCAGACTCCAAACTAGGCTGAGCCTGTATCATGGAAGTCTGCGAGAGCGATTGACAATTATGTCCACGTTATTAATTATGAAATTATTATTATTATTATTGTGTATCTCCGTTTTAAAACTCTCGGGTCTTTCGATCCCGGTCATTTATAAGGCGTGCGTGGGGATATAGATCCAACACGTAGAGGCCGTTTGGAGAGATTTGATGTCATGTAGAACGCCTGCTGGAACCCATTCATGGGTACATCAATAGATACCCGTGAACCGGTTTCAGCAGGCATTGGAAGCTATTGTAGAGAATATGGACAGAGTACTGGTCTATGGTTTAAGTTTGGGTGGAAAAAAAACTGGGCTATTGCAAAAAATTCCGGACACCTGCCATAACATTGCTTAGGTATAACGATGGTACTAACAATATTGTATGGAATTTTGAATGTTCTGAAATAAAGATATTTTATTTTTTTATTTATTTTTTATTAATGTTATTATACATATCTTAATACTAAAAGTAATTACTACAATACAAGCTACGTCACGTTAGATGTCTACTTTTGAGCTACTGTAATATGCACTGTTTTTCTAGGTTTGCAGAAGACTAAATCCCTAACCTAACTAAATCCAGATACAATCTTGAATCTCTTTCCTTAAGACGCTCCTGTACCGATTTAATTTTCTTATTCAAAATTTTCAATAATTTAGTAGATGCCCCTGAACTTTTGCAAAATATAGATTTACGCGCATTTACCCCGCAGAACAGAACGTAGTTGTCGCAATAAAATGTTATTTAGCATTAAAAGCAGCAGAACTAAACATGCGCAGCACTCATACATTATACGCACATATAGGTTGTACAATGAAAAGTGCCAAAACGTGGACATATTTAGCAGCTCATTGAGATTGTTTAAGAAATTAGCTTATTCTTCTTTGAGATAAAAATACCCGATTCTAAATTTAAGATTTCGTCATATATCTTGTCACACATGTGGTGCGGCATGAAATGGTAGAAATTAGATAAAATTGAACTAAAAAAAAAAAAAAATCGTACTAAATTGTTGCCATCTTCTTCTTCTTAATAATTTTCTACAATTTCTTGTCGGACTATATCTACAATATGCATGTCTTTTGTACTTAGTAATAAATTTTTATGAATATTCGTTTACATATAGGAAACTATAGGTCTATTACTAGAAAAATGTTACTTTATAAACTCATCTGTTTTATAAGACTGTTTGTTTCTTAATAAATAATAAAAAAAAAAAAACAAATATATCGGTAATGCCTGTCTCTGTTTCTTTCATTCCAATTGTTTTTTTTTAAAGAAATGGAGCCTAATCAAGAAGAAGACCTAGACATCGCATCCTCCCTACTACCACCGCACTACGTCAAGTTGAAAGTCAACAAGCCGGCCGGCGCCGTCTTTCGTAGAGATGTAGATGCTAACTCACTTACGCAGTGCGACTGCGATCCGAACCAACCTGATCCTTGTGGGCTCTACTCTCACTGTCTTAACAGGTAAGAAAGAAACAGAGAAGCGATCGTCTTTAGCGCTTAGTTTTGTTTAGAACGCAATCGGACCATTAAGTAAAAGTTTGAAAACGGCGGCGGACATACATGCGAACTTACTTACGCAGTGTGACTGTAATACAAATGAACCTGATCCCTGTGGGTTGTTCTCTCACTCTCTTAACAAAAAAAAAAGAGAGACGGAGACAAACGATCGACTATTGCGCCCAGATTTTATTTTGAACACAGCTGAGCTATTAATTAAAAATTTCAAAACGGCGGCCGTTTTTCAGATATTACGTTGATCAGTCAGCTAATTGTGATTGGTGCAACTGGCCTTTGGAGAATTAGATTCTACCGTAAGTGTTATGTTTATCCCAGGATGTTGCTGACGGAGTGCGGTCCGCTGTGCCGCGCGGGTGACCGCTGCCACAACCGCGCGTTCGAGAAGCGCGCCTACCCGCGCCTGCAGGCCTACCGCACCCCGCACCGCGGCTGGGGGCTCCGCACGCTGCAGGACATCAAGCAAGGTAACGTTCGAGAAGCGCGCCTACCCGCGCCTGCAGGCCTACCGCACCCCGCACCGCGGCTGGGGGCTCCGCACGCTGCAGGACATCAAGCAAGGTAACGTTCGAGAAGCGCGCCTACCCGCGCCTGCAGGCCTACCGCACCCCGCACCGCGGCTGGGGGCTCCGCACGCTGCAGGACATCAAGCAAGGTAACGTTCGAGCAGCGCGCCTACCCGCGCCTGCAGGCCTACCGCACCCCGCACCGCGGCTGGGGGCTCCGCACGCTGCAGGACATCAAGCAAGGTAACGTTCGAGAAGCGCGCCTACCCGCGCCTGCAGGCCTACCGCACCCCGCACCGCGGCTGGGGGCTCCGCACGCTGCAGGACATCAAGCAAGGTAACGTTCGAGAAGCGCGCCTACCCGCGCCTGCAGGCCTACCGCACCCCGCACCGCGGCTGGGGGCTCCGCACGCTGCAGGACATCAAGCAAGGTAACGTTCGACAAGTTCCAAGCCCGATACTCTCATTTCAAAGCCGTGTAGGTGGGTGGATCGACTTTTTTGATGTTATTCTGTCCCATCAGCCAGGCGACAACAGTAGCATACCTTGTTAGAACGTTCTTCTTATATGCCAAGATGACCCATTATTAAAAGGGCTGATAACCGCCGTAACAATGTATGTTTCATTATTTTAAATACCATAAAACCAAGGTTTTAAGAATAACCCAGGAGACCGATGTTTTGTTTAGTTGGTTATTCCAATTATTTTATTTAAAAAATATTTTCTATTTAGGTCAATTTGTGATCGAGTACGTCGGCGAGCTGATCGACATGGAGGAGTTCCGCAGGAGGATGTGCCGGAAGCACGAGATCCGGGACGAGAATTTCTACTTCCTCACGCTGGACAAGGAGCGGATGATCGACGCGGGGCCTAAAGGCAACCTTGCCAGGTAAAACTATACAAATAACATGTTTTTCAGGTAAAAACATTGAACCCTGAGGTACCCCAAGAGAAATAATTATCTTAATCGATGAAATATAACTGTTCCGTTCTTCAGTTTACCTGAAAAATTATGATTAGCTAACGTCTAAGGTATCACATTTATTCGCATACTGCCTTAAATATCTCATAACAAATTGAATGGTTATCAACACACTCAAACGCCTTAGACAGAACTGTTATCAGTTAACAGAATATATCGTTGTCTGAGTACCCACAACACAAGCCTTCTTGAGCTTACCGTGGAACTTAGTCAATTTGTGTAAAAATGTCCCTATAATATTTTTTTTTTAACTATTGTACGGTTGCAGGTTCATGAACCACTGCTGCGAGCCGAACTGCGAGACGCAGAAGTGGACGGTGCTCGGCGACGTGCGCGTCGGGCTGTTCGCGCTCTACGACATACCCGCCGTGAGTTACATACTACTGGGCTTCATTTTCTTCTACTTTACTCACTAATTATCATTGAGGTAATATGTGTACACTAGAGGCGGCCTCTCGAAGAAAATGTTTCCGCTCCTCAATGAAGTGCATGCACTTCATTGCTACTGGCTAGCTGCGCTTATTCTTTAGCTTAGTGACAGACGTCAAACGCAAAAAATGGCGGACACCTCGCGGACACAATTTGTTCTCGACAGCTTGTCTATACATATATGTCAGTGCTAATTATAGTATGAATTATCTCGAGATGATTTTTTCGTACTCATGCTGTAATCTGTTAAAGAAAATGTATTGTTTCCTTTATGCAGTGGTTACACTGCTTACTGCTAATAGCCCCGACATAAGTAACGGGATCAAGCCCGTTTGAAAAGCAAATTTACCATACTATTTATTTGTATGGCTTGTATGGGAGCCCCACATATATTTATTTTATTCTGTTTTTAGTATTTGTTGTTATAGCGTTTTTTTCATTTCATCATCTGTGAAAATTTCAACTGTCTAGCTATCACTGTTCAGATACAGCCTGGTGACAGACAGACGGACGGTGGAGTCTTAGTAATAGGGTCCCGTTTTTACCCTTAATAAAATATCAATGCTGTAGGGGATTCACACTAAAACATATTTGAATGTATTACAGAATAGCGAAGTAACATTCAACTACAACCTGGAGTGCGCCGGTATAGAGAAGAAACGCTGTCTGTGCGGCGCCAAGAGGTGCTCTGGCTACATTGGTGCTAAACCCAAACAGGTACTAAGAAATAGTACATTATGATACAAGTGTGCTAAGTTGGTCATTGCACACGAGGCGATAGTGTGCGCGCGAGCTGTAAGCGAGCGCGCAATAAGAAAGCCGATGTGTGTAATGACCAATGCACACGCGTTTCATACGACGTTTTTCAACACACTTGCGAGAAAAAAAAAGAAACTTTCATATTAATCAAATTTTAATAGTTTAAACAGTTAGTATTGTCTGTTTCATCTGTCATACTCGTACTGCCGGCCGGCCCTCGGGCGACCAATTAAAGAAGGCTCCCTTTCCATGCATATTATTAGCAATCAGTTAGCTTCTTATCTCAGTCGGATAATATAATGAAAAAGCACGAGCGGAATAATACACAGAAAGAGCACGCGTGTTTAATATCTAGGATTATGAGCCAAAAATCGGTGGAATAAAAACGTCGTTTTGAGCAAGTGTGTTGAAAAGTATATTCTGGAATTAAAAAAATTATTAACAAAGCTGATTATGTAAACAAAAGAGTCCCCGGCAAGCTCGGCCGAATTGCACCTTCCCATACAAACGTAGTTTCGTTCTCAAAACTACGTGTTGGATTGTAATGAAACTTTGCACATACAATGACATGAGGTATATCTAGATCTGAAATTAGTTTATATAGCTCCAGTTTATGAAACAAACTAAATAGAGCAAAAACAAGTTTTGTATGAAGAACTTAAATTCGTTGTATTTTTTAACTATGGTATCTGAAGCTACATAAACTAATTACAGACATATATATACCTTATCCTATTGTAAGTACACAGCTGAAATGATGCATACACACTTTATGAATGGAATTCATTCACGAAGTGCGTATGCACTTTTGCAGCTTGGTACATATGTAATCGATCCAACATCATCGTTTACTTGCCCTTCTCCCATCACTTGGGATCGGCGCAGCATGTCTTAGGGTGTTATCCCACCTGTTAAATTTATTTGTCCAATATCAATGTGTATTTGCAATTTGCGTCTCACATTTTTCTTAGTGAGAGAGTGAGACGCAAATTGGACCAATACATTGCACAGGTGGTATACCAACCTTATACAATCGATTCGTACGAGGTTGATCAATAACTCACCCTAAAGGGGTCCACTGACTATCAGTCCACCGGACGATATCGGCCTGTCAGTTGTTCGGAACTGTCAAGTTTTTGTTCTAACTGAGGCCGATATTGTCCAGCGGACTGATAGTCAGTTTGCCCCGAGGTAAATGTAGTGTTCACTATTCTGTGTAATAACCTAACGTTGTCTCAGTTACAGGAAGACAAACCAAAACAACCCAAGCGCACATACAAGAAGCGAAAACCGGTCGAAGAAAAACCAAAAGTACCGAAAATAAAAATTAAACCTATCAAGCCGCGAGAACTCACTGAGATCGAAAAGGACTTACTTATAATTAAAAATGCTACCAACGGAATTTCAAGTGATTCAGAAGGGCAATCAGGAAGGGAAAGCAGACTTAGTGTAGAGGATAAAAATCCTAAGGCATTGAAAAGAAAAAGGGTTAGTTTTTCCACTGACGAGTCTGGTGCGAAGAAAGCTAAGTTGGAAATTGAAGTTGATGCCGTCTAATGCAAACCTTTTGTGGATTTTAAATGTGAATCGTTATCTAATATGAAAAGGACTTTAGACCTAATCTAGGCAGGCATTTTTACTAATAAGTCTGGTGGGAAGAAAGCTAAGTTCCCTAAAAGTGCAGGTTAAGCCTTTTCCAGGCATAGCACGATCGGCCACATACGTGCCAATAGAATTTCAACTTTAGCATTCCGATTTAAGGTTCAAATTGGACACTTTCGGGAAATGTGTCTTGTCTTCAAATAAATCATCAAAGATGGAATTAATTGTAGATTGGCGCGGCCTAGAAAAGGGTAGGAAGGCCTGAATAGTCAAAAGCGTGTCATGTATTTTTTCGCGTTTGTCATATACTTAGGATGATAAGTTCGGAGAGAAATAAGTTTGTGTTTATTAGGCAATGAAACTCAAACAAAAATCAAAGATTGACTGTAAAGATGAAAATAAGAAATCATGTTGTTACAATACTGAAAAGCATGTTCACTACAGGGAGCATTCGACATTATTTTAACAGGTTTTATGTCATTAGACTTGATGACTATTTTAATTTGCAAACTGCTGAAAACAGCTGTTATAATATAACTATAAATACAAAGCCCCGACTGCATGTTTGCGTTGTTCTTGTAGCGCCATTTGCGTTGAGTATTGCTTACAACCATATTAATTATACACCTTAGCCATTGAGTGTAGCTTACCCAGTTACTAAATGACAGTTAGGGGGCGTTCAAATATTACGTAACGCAATTTTGGAAGATTTTCAAGTAGCCAGCCACACTCACCAATATTGGCCTTATACAGGATGGCTAAAAAATAAGTGCATTACCGTTGCCAGGGAGGTTTTGGGAAATACTTAAGATGATATGACGAAATCGCGAATTTACCCTCCCATAGCAAATGGACCAGCCATAATGTATGAAACAGCCAAATTTTTTTTCGCGATTTCGGGGTTGGTCCCATAGTAAAAGTTGCTCAGTATAATCCCAAAACCTCCCTGGCAACGGGAATGCACTTATTTTCTAGCCATCCTGTATAAAAACAAGGATTAAATAACTATAGAAAATAGAGTATGTGTAATAAATATTTATGGGCTCCAAATGCTACATTAAACCAGAAATAGGATGGAAAGTACATATTATGATGTGAACGTATTTAACAAAATAGTACTTTATTATGTCGACTTATATGTGACTACCACAATAAAATCGAAGAATTAGATTTTGTAAACTACGTTCACTTCAAATAATCAAACAAGGATTGTTCTAATCATTATAAGAATATAACTACGGCTTTAAAGCGTTCAGTTGTTATACAATTAAGGTATTCAGTTGTTATACTAGACGCCTTTAACATACATAAAAATATAAAGACATTTAAAATGAATCTTATTGCTATTAAATTACGATTTATTTTCCAACAAAGATTTGTCGAAAGCTTTTATATCATTAAGAATGTATCAAGTTACTTTTTGAGTTTAATTTTGTAAATAATTTTATGGATTTTGTATATAGTTACAATTATGTTTGACACATGTAAAGAATAAAAATGTTTTCTTTTATTACTATTGTTTTGAGCGAATGCTGTGAAGTTTCTTTATTCACTTTAAATCACACTTATCCTAGTTTTTGTTTTTTATAACTTTAGTTATTATCAGTTGCAGTAATAGTCATTTCTCTTTTGAGTTAAATTGGTAGTAAAAAATTAAGTAATAGACTAAAACGGAAAAAAGTAAATAGACTTTTGTAACTCTTTTTTAGAGCTTGTTTGACTAGCCAAACTTTACTGTAGGTAATCTAATTCGTTGGTTTTTTTTTGTCACTGATATATGTTTTTGTTAGAACGAGACGAAACGTATTTTTACTGAGGTTTTGTGAATTAATGTCGAATACAATAAGATTTTCACTTAGCTGGACTGATTGGATTTATTGGAAAATTATTTAGATTCGCTAGCAAGAATGATTTGTCCTATTTATATACAAACATTCAATTTATATTCTGCAAAATATGTGCATAGCGATTTAGAGTATGGGCCAATAATGCTTCCGCCAAGTCTTTTTTTTTGTACGTTTGTCTATCAGAACCATGTCAGAACAATATTAAAGTGTCATGATTTAAAAAAAAAAACACGGAAAAGGTGATATATTGGCCACTACTATTAATAGTACTTCGGTCTCTCAAAATGTACAAGATACTAAGAAATTTAAATTATGGATGATAGTGTGGATTTAGTTAAAGAACGCATTTTATGATAAACTGCCTTTTTAGCATATCTAAAGAACTATACTTAGTATGATTTAGTATGTACATTTTATTAAATAAAGTTAAACAAATCAATCACCAGTCTTGTTATTGAAACTAGAAATGGGTCAAAAAACTTATTTAGTATTAGTTAAGTAAGTCCCCGGCAAGCTCGGCCGAATTTCACCTTCCCATACAAACGGAGATTCGTTCTCATTTTAAAACTACGTGTTGGATTGTAATGAAACTTTTCACACACAATGACATGAGTTATATCTAGGTCTGTAATTCGTTTATATAGCTCCAGTTTATAAAACAAACGAAATAGAGCAAAAACATGTTTTGTATGAAAAGCTTAAATTCGCTGTATTTTTTTAACTATGGTATCTGAAGGTACATAAACTTATTACAGACCTAGACATACTTTATCCTATTGTAAGTACAAAGTTTCAGAACAAACTAGCTACTCGTTTTAAAATAAGAACGTAACTACGTTTGTATGGCGAACCGAGCTTGCCGGGGACGGGTACCAATGAGTTTTTCGGAACTTATGTACGAAATATCATTTGATTTTTACCACTAGCTTTTCGGTGAAGGAAAACATCGTGAGGAAACCTGCATACATCTGCGAAGAAACTCAAAGGTGTATGTGAAGTCCCCAATCCGCATTGGGCTAGCGTGGGGACTATAGCCCAAGCCCTCTCGCGCATGTGAGGAGGCCTGTGCCCAGCAGTGAGACGTATATAGGCCGACATTATTATATTTTAGTGCTCACTCCATACATAATTTTGGTTAAAAACGTTCCTGCGCCTTTTTTGTAAATACAATAGTTACATCTTACCAAAGAGAAAAGAACACAGAGTACTCACTCCATACATCGGTTTTGTTACCAAAACGACTATTATTTTCGTAGTCTACATCTAGCGTCAAGTAGCGGAACTCTCAGTACTGCAAGCAATTTGTAGGTAGTGTTATTATTTAGAATCATGGAATCCAATCTACCCGCCCAAAACCGAAACTGACTGACGTTATAACCAATCAGCCGAAAAGTGACGTTTAAATATTTAAGCCTAGTTCGGACTACGTTAGTAATTTACTCGAGTGACGAGTATTATGTGTCCGAACACCAAAAATTTAGTCATGTAAATTAGTCGGTGATTTATTAATCGAGTGGATTCATTTTTAATCCACCACTCTTACTAATCTACTCGACTACATTTTTGGTGTTCAAACACCTTTAGTAACTAAAATACTCGCCACTTGACTAAATACTAACGTAGTCCGAACTAGGCTTTAGTGAAAACAAAACAAACTAAAAGTGTCTGCAAGTTTTTCTTACACCGAGGAAGATTGTTTAGAAGGCATAGATTATTCTTAATTCTTATATGCTTCAAAGCAATACAGTGTTGTTTTCTAATTATGCGCGTTTGTATTTCATGTATTTAATGAACGTCTAGAATTCTAGCGAATAGATAAAGAGAAGTTGGTATTTAATGTGTATTTTATTCTTATGGCAATGAACTCTGGTCACGTCAATGCAATTCATTTTATATCAATCATAGGACAGAACATTGGATTGGAATCATGGCATACCTATCTTACTAATGTTTCATTGAATCTAATTGGTAAGTGTGAGGTCATACGCCGGGCGAGATGGTCGGCAGCGCTAGTTACCTTGGTTTCGGGCCGAATAACGGGAAATACATAACCAAAGGACGTATAATTCTTTTGAACATGCAACAATACGTAACCTTGATGTGCTCGTGTTACAACTTTAAGTTTTGATAACATTTATATAAGATCTAATTTTGCATGATTCAGTGAATCGTTTTATGAACCGCTATTATCCGGAAAAGATCTAAGAGTTCGCAATCAGAATGGAATTGAGTGAACGCGAAACTGATACAGATTCAAAGGACAACTCAAGGGGAAGTGGATTTAGAGAAACAAATGATGAATGCGGATTGTATTCAGTGCAAAACAATAAAGATGATGTCATAAAACAATTGAAAAACAAAACAGATAGTGCTGTGCCAAGTCCTAAAGAAAGCTGTTCGAATAATGTCACTGCAAATAGTGTTATTACGGAAGAATTAGAACTACTAAGTACTGATAGAGTAAATGAGCCAGTGGACAGTTTGGTCGCGATGAACGAAAGTAATAATGACATCATATCAAATTGTGTGGGTAAACAGTTTAAAGATGGCGGCACTAATAGTGATGTGATACAACAGCCGAAACAGCCAATTTTAGTAGAAATACTAGAAATAAGAGAAAATAATAATGACGTCATAACAAATTGTGATTTGCGCGAAGATTTAGAAAATGATGGCGAAAATAGTGCTGTAAAAAATCAGCCTGAAGAGCGAACTTTAATTGCGACGACCGAAAATAATAATAATGATGTCACAACAAAATGTGATGAATATGGCGACGGTAGTGTTGTGACTAAGCAGCCGGGACGCGGTGTTATGGTGCAAAACAGTGACGTACCTAATAAATGTTGTGACAGCCACTGCTGTAAATGTTGTAACTGTAGTTGTAATGACATTGCTTGTTTTCAAACGGCTCAAGCGTGTGCAGAATGCCTAGTTTTAGTTTTTTGCGTACAAGTTTGTATGATATGTTTTAAATCCCTGCTAATATTATAGATGCGAAAGTAACTGTCTTTCTGTTACCTCTCCCCATGATGTTTTAAACTCCTACTCATACTTAAAAATGCGAAAGTAACATCTGTCTACCTCGTCACGCCTAAACCGCCGAGCAGACATATAGTTGGTGAAACCAAATTGGCAGTAAATAAGAACAAAAAAACTATACATCCTTTTCTTTTGGGTGCTAGTACTAGTGTAGACAAAGATAGTATGATTCTCTCTGTGTATGTATGAAATGAGGCAGTCCTTTGACAAACTATAGTTAAAATTTGGTATGGAGATTGAGTCCTTAAAGTATATAGGATAGTTATGGCTAGGAAGTTATCCCTTGTGTATAGAAATAATTATTCTACACAAAGTCGCGAGTAGAAGCTGTTATATTTATAAAGTTCCATTTAATGGAAAACATTACTTTTAATTTTCCTATGTAACAATAAATAAAACAATCGTTAAAGATTTAAATCCTTTATTTTTTAAATACAAGTAACTCTTTAGATGCCTACCAACTAGATATAGAGCACTTTTAATATTTATTACGAATAATTATGTACACGGGCACTTGTTCGAAAGACTAATAAAATTCGCATTAAATGCACAAAATAAGTTACATAGGTATTACATGAAATCAGTTGAGGGGCATTAATCGCAATCTACAAACGCCTTTTTTTCTGTAATTATATAGAAGGCCTTGATTATGTCCAACTTAATTTTAATCCTTTGGGTAAGGAAACTCATGCGCGAATCACGGCGCGAAGCCGCGAACGCGAGTCTAGTTCGCTAATCAGCGAAATCGACTCCACACTCGCGTTCGCGGCTTCGCGCCGCGTAGTCTGGAGCGCGCTTTATGAAAAATAACGTGATACTCTATTCCATTATGACCCTAAAATAATGTAAACAAACTATACAATGTCGTACGGCACAGCCAATGATATAATTCCACAGATACAAAAAGTTTTATCTCATTAGCGGAATCGGAATGACCGAGTCACGAGGTTTGGTTTGTTTACATTATTTTAAAGTACAGTCGCCATCAGATATATCGGAGCGGCCGAGGTGCTCAAAAATATCTGAACACGCACTCTAACGCCTTGACAATAGAGGCGTGTTCAGATATTTGTGAGCACCTTGGCCGCCTCTATATATTTGACGACGACTGTAATAATGGAATAGATAGACTGGGTATATGGATAGCTTTCATTACGTAATGGAACCAATTAAATTGTACAATCCAGTCCTACATACAACTATATGTATTATGAACTTACATTCGTTTTATAATATCAATTATATATTGCGTTAAATCATACTTAAAACTACAAATCATACTTACATTGTTTTTTTTTTAATTAAATAAAAACAACAATTTTTGAACGAAATCAAATTTAACAAGAATGAAAATGAATTTGAGATACATAAAAAATAAGTTTATTAAATTACTTATTTACGCTAGAAAGGTGCTTTTTTATACGTTCAGCATAAAAATGACGGCAGTCAAATACTTAAAGTTAACATGAGTGTTTTAGTATAAAGTAAGGAAGCTGAGAACGAAAAATTTTACACATTGCCCCGCTATTATATAGCTGTTTCGCTCGCACAGTGGCATTGACCGCCGGCATCATGTGACAGCTATTTAATAGGGTTGTTGACACATGTTCAATTTTGTAACTGTTCTAAATCTTGTTAAATAGATAGAAAATTAGCAATTTATCACAATAAATAGAAAACTTAAATAAATGTGGGAATAAAGAAATACAAGACCTCAGTTTCAAAATTTAAGTTATTTTTTAAAGATCCAAAAAAGAAAAAAATAATGGTACCATTTGATTACTTACATTTTATTAAAAATAATATTGTATGGCAACAATATATAGGTACATAAACGCAACATTTCACCGACGCAATTTCCTTGTTTTCCATACATCGAAACGGCTTCTAAGCAATAGCGACGTTACATGGTGACGTCACGATGTATTGCCATTCTGTTAGAAGCGTTTCGTCAGTAAACTTTTGTATTGCTTTAAGACAATGGGTCCCATACAGACATTTGATCCTCAAAACAAACCTGATTGACTGATACCATTAATAAAAATATGTCAACTACCCTACTACGCGCGTGCAATACTACAATAGATAGGAAATGGGGGTACGAAATTCTTCGTGCTTAGCGTCCATACTTTACGTTCAGTCAAGCCCATAAACATGTGTACATTTCCAACCATATTGCAAATGACATAGGATTTTAAATGCTCTGCGTTAGAGAAAGGCGAAAAGTCCCTTTTAAAGCGGAATGATGCAAATGTGCACATGTTTGTGATTCTCACTGCATAATAGAGAGTTCTAGCTCGTGACTAAACACCGCTTCTTATTTTCCGTACAAGCTATAATTAAACCAAAGATTATGGTGCATAAACCATAATTATGGATGTTTACAAAAACAACATATTTTTAGCACACTGCACACTCATAATAAGATATATCGGAGCGGCACAGCGTTCAAACACATCTGAACACGCTTCTATTATCAAGGCGCTAGAGTGCGTGTTCAGATATTTATGAGCACCTCGCCCGCTTCGATATATGTGATGGCTATACACAGATTCCATGTTTGTCTTGACCCTGGTTGTAAGTGTGTTGCCGGCATTTGAGATGGGAACGTTTGAAGGTTGTATGAATTGACTGCCAGATATATTGTTTTTGTAACATCCCATTAAATCATACTTTAAAACATAAACGCGCGCCGTCATTCCTTAGGCGTCTCAGGCGCACTGTCCTCCGCTTTCCTCTTGCTGGCATGATGCTTCTTATCCGGCTTATATTTCTCCCATTTCTTATGGTTCAACGTATCAAAGTCATCACAGTACTGGGCAATGTCCCGGAGATATGTAGACAAGTGTAACAGCTCTCGGTCTTTGTCTCTGTTGAGGTGCGCTTGTCTGAATGGTCGGATTTTGAGACCGCTCTTCGGGTTCATGATGAAGTTTCTTCGGATGTCATCGAACATTATGGTGTTTTTTGAGCTGTATTGGGGATATTTGCCCCATATTACGCCTAGAGGTTTGACCTGGAAAGAGATGTAAATATTAATATTAAATACCTAGTGTTTTTAATGTTTTTATAACCCTTGATCTCCCAGTACTAGAGTAGACGGAAACAATAAAAATACTTCGAATGATATTCCCCTTTCATACGCGTGTGGTCAAAAATCGTGGGTTCAAACCTCGATAATGCTGTATAGAGCAGAAAAATCGTTCTCGAAAAAATAAATGACAAAAGCTTGCTTAGGCTCCATAGGTGTCATATACAAAGTAGAGGTTATGTTAAGGTACTTTATATAATATCATAGAGTAACTTATACGGAGTTATATCTATCTTTGATAATATCAAAGTATAGGCAATCCATACGGCTACAACTGAGGCGAGTATGGATTAAACTGTCTTCATTAGATTTATGTGTATAATATTCGGTAAGTACAACTAAAATACTAAATACTTTCACGAATCGAGTCCGAAAGAAGTCTGATTGTGTTGGTATTAGAAAACCACCACGCAACTACTTGTACTGGGTTTATTACTCTTTAAGAACGCTTACTAGATGGCGTTGCGATTTGCGATAGGTTTCAAAACCAAAAATAATTACTGTAGAACTACAGTCATTATTTTTGCTTCTAAAACGTATTTGTCATAAGTCTCCATTTAATTTTATATATCAACTTACATCGATGGTACCATACTTGGCCGTATGCACCGTGATCATGGCCAAGTAGTCCAGGTAGAACATGATCTTATACTCCTGGTGGGTGGAGACGCCCAGTAGTCGCATCTTCTCCTCGATCCACTTCATACCGGTCGCCGACCAGATCACTATGTCGTAGTCTTCGTAGGCGGTGGTCAGGAATTCGTGGAGGAACGGACGCATTAGTTCGTAACCTGGAAACAGAGTAGAATGGTAAAGAAGACCTGAAAATTTCAAATTCCAAAATGAAAGTTGCCTTTGTTTCCTGTGAAGCTTTCTTGAAATTTGCACATCTGTAATTAATTATGACATCAAGCTGATCTGATGATGGAGATCAAAGGTGGCTTAGGTGGATAAAACAACTAGTCTTGATTTTAATTTCGTTACAAACATTTCAATAATAGGTACTAAACATCTGTACAAATACAGTCAACAATATAAGAAGCTTATATCAAAAATGCAATTTTTGTTTGCCCAGCAGTGAGACTCGGTGAGAATAGGCTTGCTATTGCAATAATAATAATTACGTCGCTTATTGTAGGAGCCCATCTTTGGGCAAGTCACAACACAATCTGCGGGAAATAAAATTGTATACCATTTTACTGGGATACCGCCGTTTAGCCAAAATATTTTTCGCCAAATTTCACTTCCCAACAAACTTATGGCATCAGTTTCATTTCCCAAATGAAATTTTAGCAAGTTTTTTACTTCGCAACCATTTCATTTCCCAACCCCATACTTGCGAAATGAAAATGACATACTAGGTTGGGTTAGGTTAGGTTGGATTATGAAAATTTGCGAAATGAAATTTTGCCAAATGATAATTTGCGTAAAATAGTTTGGGAAGTAATACTTTGGGAAACGATTTTTGGCAATACATTAGTAAACCCATTTTACTAGGCAGGCGTCCGGTTTTATATCCCATAGCCCAGTATTTAGTCCATCTCGCTTTCACACATAAGCCCAGTTCACTTTAGATTCCATCAACTTCCAATAGTCTTTACACCCGGGCGGGTGCTGCCTCTGCGTGCGTCGCAGCAGCCGCTCGGTGTACCCCTTACAATTCATTAAGTGTCAAAAGGGCCTCTAAATGTAGGCTTCGGCTCCGCACGCCTCCAAAATGTCCGGAATACTATTGTTCCATGATGGGAAAGATACACATAATGATTAGCAGTAAAACCTCTTTTACGGTAACAAACAGAAAATATGGCAAGCATACCTGTCTCTGCCACTGATCTGTGATCAAACAGTGTGTAGTCTATGTCCAGGACTAGGAGCTTCTTGTCAGGCCGAGGCTCATTGAGCACATTGATTTTGTAGTCTCTCACACGCTTGTTTATTTTTGCTAGGTATACCTGAAAAGTTTAATGATGAATTTGAGTTACTTAGAAATGTTTAGAGCGGGAGTTAACAACCTTTTATGAAAAATCCTTTTCTTCTCTTTCTGACTTTTTAGGGTTCCGTACCCACAGGGTAAAAACGGGACCCTATTACTAAGACTCCGCTGTCCGTCTGTCTGTCTGTCACCAGATTGAAATTTTCCTAGATCATGTATTTGTTGTTATAACAAATAGTAAAAAGTACCCACGGTGCGCGAGTCCGACTCGCACTTTGCCGGTTTTTTTCATTTCAATCACTTCACAATAAAAAATAAAAAATTTGAATGAGCTTCATTATTTTTATGATAGGAAGCCAGCAATAATATTTAAGTATAATAGTAATTAGTTAATATCCCATGATTAACTCTATTTAAATAGAATGGTAATATTAATTATAAATTACCATGAAAAAAAAAAACAAATTTGTTCATGGCTTATTTTACAATAGACAAATTCATTGGCATTCAAGGCATATGCAATAAAATGGTGAAGTGCATTATTTTTGGGATGGAATAACCCTCATTCGAAATAAATACTGTCAAATTGTCAGATGATAACCAAAACTCAGTAATTACTATCACAAATTCAGAGCCATAGTGAACAATACTAGTAACAAAACAAGGTTGATTTTTGTTTAATTATTTTTATGCAATTAGCCAGGTTCACACAGAGCGAGCATACGCGAGAGGCAATTTCCGTGCGCACAAAACGGCCAGTTAGACGTGCCTCGCGTAGAAGAGCTAGCGTTAATTTACGTTTTGGCTGTCACCTGACAGAATACCTCTATTCTATACTCTTGCTCATGTAAACAATCGTGACCGAGTGGATTTGACATCCTACTTTCAATCCGGAGGTAGCAGGTTCAAATCCTGGCTTATACTCATACCAATCAGTTTTTCATAACATATTTACGAACATAATTTGATATTTACCACTATCTTTTTGGTCAAAGAAAACAGTGTGAATAAACCTGCATACATCCGCAAAGAAATTTAAAAGTCGTCTGTGAAGTCCAACCCACATTGGGTCAGCGTGGGGACTACAGGCAAACCCTCATGTGCCTATGCCCAGCAGTGGAATGTATACATACAGGCTGAATTATTTTATTATTATTACTATACCTCTTGATTCTCTACATCCACCTCTTCCTCCTCAATATCCAAATCGTTGACCACCTCGTCCCCTCCCTCGGGCTTGGTCTGCGCACCCTGGATCGCCTCCTCCAGCGAACCCATCATCATGATCTTGAGGTTGGGCTTGAGGTTCAACTCGGCCAGGGTGTAGTTATCCGTTGCCACCTTGCCTGTAAGTTTTTTAATTGTATAGTAAGTACGTGTCAGAGAAGTCTTTTATCATGATGAGAGGATAAACTTATAGTGCAAGTTTATGGTATCTTATATTATAAGAGGGTTTAGGCTTTTCCTATATTCAGGTTACATGATAATAATCATTTGTCGGCGAAAAACTTTCTAATCAGTTTATCATACCAGTATAATGAGTAATGAAAAAACCGGCTGAAATGTCGGGTCCACAACACAAACTTACGGAGTAACATATTGCAACGTGTGTAATAATATTGTAATTGCACGATTCTGAGAACTCATCAACGATTTAGAAAGCCGAACGTAGAGCAACATCGTGTTATGTAAAACCAACCTCTCTCCTCTCAAAAATAACATGAATTAACTTCTATATCAATCTAGTAACATTTCAGCCAGGTTTTTAACGACAAATTTCATTCTAAAAACGCATAATTACCCTGGAATTTGACATTGAGTAATTTTTGTCGGTCCGGACGGACGCCTGTAGCATTCTCGATTGCGATCTTCAACATCGCTACGGAATCAGAGGGAGAGAACTCCGGGATATTAAACTCCTTGCCATTCCACTTTACTGTTAATTTTAAAGGGCTATCGTTGAAATCACACATTTTTTCATGAAGCTAAATACAGAAAAATAACGGCAAATATGACACATAAACAAAACAACTTTGACTTGACGCTAGTGCAGTACTCTGCATTGATTTTATAATTTTTATGACGGTAATAGTGATGTCCTCTAAAAAGAGAAAACGGTAACGTTTCAGGAGCGCCATTTTAGGCGCAGTGCAGATGTAACAAATTCCATAAATGCGCGAATCATAAAAAATAAAAAACATATTTATTCCATTAGTTTTTTATTTAAATAAAATACGAAAAAAAGACTATGAAATTTTGATTTTGTCATGGGAATTTGCAAACTACAGTCTAGTAAAAAAGAGAGTAGAAATTAAAAAGTGGCAACACTGTAGTGTCGTCCCTTTCAAATCAATTTAAGAAAAACGGGACGACACTACAGTGTTGCCACTTTTTAATTTCTACTCTTTTTTGCCAGACTAACATTTAACACGTTAAGGGCCCTCCACACTCGTGCGCGAATTGCGGCGTGAAACCGCGAACGCGAGTGTGGATTCTAGTTCTAATCAGCGAAATCGACTCCACACTCGCGTTCGCGGCCTCGCGCCGTGTAGTCTGGAGCGAGCTTTATAACTGAAAGTGCGAAATGTATTGTTCATTTTTCATCTATTTGTCTCTCTATCGTACGAATTAGCATTTTTATATAACGAAATGTCGAGTTTTATTGTTCGCTTCATAGTAGATGGTGAACCGTGAGTACTAGGTTTTAAACGGAACGTCACACACACTGACGTTTTTTTGGCTGCTGCTGTCAATGCTGTCATTACTTATTACTTACTTATCTGTGGTTGTTTTAAGAATTTACACAGTTTGTGATTTACACTCTTTTCGTTTTCGTCACCAGTTTTTCAAAAAGTTCAAACGACTCGTAAAGTTTTATTTACCACTTTATTAGTGTTGCTCACAGCGTTATTTAAAAGTGTATTGTTGTAACTTTCTCTCTGCCATCAGCCGAAAACATGGAATGGCTAAATGGAAGAAATATTGAACAATTTAACGGCACTCGCTATGGAACGTGGAAATTTCGCATAAAATCGCTTCTAGAGGAACTCCAAGTTTTATTTGTAATTGAAGAGTCTCCGCCAGAATATCCGGACGCCGTGTGGGCTGCAAAAAATTCTGTTGCAAAGTGTACGATCGTAAATTTTTTGGGCGACGCATTTTTACATTTGGCTGAAGGTAGTGCTACTGCGAAGTCAATTATAGACAGCCTGGACAAGTTATATGAGAAACGTGGCTTGGGCACGCAATTAGCGTTACGACATCGTTTACTTAATTTAAAATTGCAGCCTAATGTAAGCCTTTTACAGCATTTTACAACATTTGATACATTAATTGCTAAATTGACATGTTCAGGCGCAAATTTGGACGAAATGGATAAAATATGCCATCTATTAATGACGCTACCTTTCTCTTATAAGGAAACTATTGCTACTATAGAACTTCTTCATGAAAATCAATTTGATCTAGCTTTTATAAAGACTGTCCTTTTAGATCATGAAGCTAAAATGGAAATCGAAGCAATAAGAAAACTAAAAGAATCAACAAGTCATGTCCCTAACAATAAAAGACCGGCAAACGATTATGCTAACGGTCCTAATAAAAGGAGGAAACCTAATTATTATTATCAAAATACAAACATTCAAAGACAACAATCTTATTCACAAATGTATTGTGATTATTGTGGTAGAAGAAATCACTTTGTACAAAATTGCCGTTTTTACAATAAACAAATGTATGGTGGCTACAACATGCACACAAACCACAGCCGCAGAGCTCCGGCTCATCAATGTAAGTAGATTGAATTTACAATGTAAAAAAAAATCATGCTATGTCATAATTATGTCTAGTATGGAACTTATGCACATGCATTCTTACTGCCATGTTGGTGCAAAGATAGCATGGTTAAAGTCTAGTATAAGTACCAAAAAATTGTTTGTACCTCTATTGTTTGGTGATTGGATAGTTTTTTTTTATGTTAGTGCTCCTTTTCTTTCTAAACAATACCTCCTTTCCTTGTTTTCTTTTATTCAAAATTTACTCAAACTTGGCAATGAAATTTTATGTGAGTGAATCAACTTTTTATTGTCTCGCATTGCCATAAATGATTATGGTTGAAAGTCATCTTAAGGGATTAAACAAATAATGAAAACTCTAAAATGTATATTTAAAATACATATTTTATTCTTTTACAGTTGCTCCTAAAGACAAGAAGCATTTGAACAAAATGACGTCAACCAACAACCCACCTACAATCTACAATAAACCTACAATAAACCTTACAATCAAACAAGAACCAGTATCAATAAAGCAAGAACCTATAGATATAAAAGAACCTATTCAGATAAAACAAGAACCAACATGGGAAGAACACATACAGCGAGTTGTTAAGAAGGAACCTGAAGATAGGCCAATAACAAATGGCGGAGACACAACAAATGTAACTGGAACAAGTTCTCCAAAAAAGAGTCGCAAGAGGAGGAGGACAAGGGCTAGTATTATTGCAATGTAAGTGTGGCAATTGGGAATATTACGCGAAACTCTGCGTAGGTTGCGCCACTACCACAATCTGAGGGTCTATTGTGAACAAGAAAATCGAAATTTCGTTGTCTAACATCTCTGTCACTCTTGCATATTCGAGCGATAAAAGAGGCAGATGGCGAAATTTCGGGTTCGCGTTTCCCGGTAAGTCCTCTGTAAACAAACCGCCATGATGTATCAACGTCATATTTTATTATCTCTAAAAACTTGTCAAAAACCTGTTAAAGGTACAGTATGTTGAGTTAGTTGAGTTACTCTATGGTTTACTAAAAAAGCTAGTGCTGCACTCTGGTGGCAGAACATTCCAGTAATATCCCCTATACATAATACATTTATCTTTATGGAAGTTTTGACGTTTTATCACACATAAACAATGTCACTCCTGTAGGCCGAGCACATGATTGGCGCGAGAGTATCTCGCCGCGAGATAGACTACCCGTCTTTTACTAACTGCATTAATTAAAGAGGGACAGGTAGTCTATGTCGCGGCAAGATACTCTCGCACCAATCATGTGCTAGCCCGGCTGTATGTGATCATACATTGTTTGACTTACTTATTTTATTATTTTAATACCACCTACACTATTTTATAAATATTTTCAACATCATCTTGGCCTCACAGAGGCAAAGCCAGAATGGTATAGCAAACACCTATATTTGTAGAATGTAAACATGACAAGTCAATTAGCAGGGCTTCATTGTGGACATTGCATTAAAACATGCACATCCTCCAGTTTACACAAGGCAGCTTGGTGAAGCAGAAATTTTAATTAAGGGCTTTTTGTTTGACGGAATGTATCTGGAACGAAGCCTGAGGAGTGATACTACTTCTTATCGGCTAAGTGCCAGTTGCACCATCCGCACTTGACAGACTGATCAATGTCACCCGGCGCACGGCTGTTTACTATGAAACTTTCTGTACAATAAAATTTTGCGAACTCTTTAATGATGACAAACAGCTTGGTGTAATCGACCCTAAGTGCCAGTTGCACCATCCGCACTTGACAGACTGATCAACGTCACCCGGCGCGCCGCGGCGGTTTACTATGAAACTTTCCATACAATAAAATTTAAACTGTTGTGAGACATACTAACATTAAATAATTTCACGGCTTAGACTCACTTGTTTTAGTAACTCTTGCGACATGTTTCGGAGAGCCTAGGCCTCCTTTCTCAAGCACTAATAGTGCGAGCAGCGTTCACGACGACCGTGTATTGCGTGTGTGCGTGTATGTATTGCGTACGCAATACACGGTCGTCGTGAACGCTGCTCGCACTATTAGTGCTTAAGAAAGGAGGCCTAGGCTCTCCGAAACATGTCGCGCGAGTGACTAAAACAAGTGTCTAAACCGTGAAATTATTTAATGAACTCTTTAACGGTTACAAACAGTTTGGTGCAACCGACCCTGACTGCTAAGTTGTTTGTCAAACCATTAAACAAGTGTTAAAGGAAAACTGTCTGTTCCAGGCACATACAAGCGGACAACGCTGCGCATGCACAGGTACGTGGGAACTAACAGCGAGCTACCACCAGCGTACAAAATTAAGGACATATTTGCATTGTGCATTCTAAAATTTTTGATACTCAACTTTTGATCTTGCATCGCATTATATGTGACGTTTTCAACCAAAAGGTACCACATTGTCGCTTGTCGATAAGGTTGATTTCTAATTGAAGCTATATGGAAATAGCGCCTTATTGACCACCGACAATAAGTACCCTTTTAGATGAAAATGGCACATATTATATAGCATTAGTATATGGTGACATGCGGTTGTGACGTAGTAATTACAATAGAAGATTTATGAATTGTAAGTATGTGCCAAGGAAGTTTATGAGAAGTATTTTTTGTTTAGAAGTTTTTGAAATTTTATTTTTTAATACGCGTTAATGGGGTGTACAGTAAGCTGCAGAGTGAAGTGACCCCCCCTGCATAGAAATTTGTTTGCAGGGGAGGTTAGCTTTAAGAGCTACCACCAACGTACAAAATTAAGGACATATTTGCATTGTGCATTGTAAAATTGTTGATACCTACTCAACTTTTAAAGATCTTGCATCGCATTATATTATGGGGTTTTTCAGAAAAAAATGGTACCATTTACTTTTTTTCGAAAAACCATCAACTTTTTGGTTGTTTACACTCAGAATCATGAGTACTACTGAATGAAACAAAGAAAAAGTGTACTTTTTCATACAAATTTTGGGTGTCAGTTTTGTGACGGTCCATATAAAATGTAATGCGTTACAAAACTGTAATTTTTTTGGGGACATATTTTTTTCTTTTTACATCGATAGTCCTCGTGATTGAGTAGAAATAACGCAAAAGTTGATGGATTTTCGAAAAAAGTAAATGGTACGCTTCTTATTGAAAATGCCCTTATATAGCATTAGTATATGGTGACATGCGGTTGTGACGTAGTAATTACAATAGAAGATTTATGAATTGTAAGTATGTGCCAAGGAAGTTTATGAGAAGTATTTTTTGTTTAGAAGTTTTTGAAATTTTATTTTTTAATACGCGTTAATGGGGTGTACAGTAAGCTGCAGAGTGAAGTGACCCCCCCTGCATAGAAATTTGTTTGCAGGGGGGTTAGCTTAAACTTAAAAACAGCTCTGCAGCTTACTGTACCTACAAGGTACAGTGTGTACAGTCAATACTAAAGGGCTTATTATACATTGCTAAATTTAGTGACTAACAAGAGGGACGCCGCTATACGTGAGACGCGATAAGAGATACATCCTATCGTTTCTCACGTATAGCGGCGTCCCTCTTGTTAGTTACTAAATTAGGATAGTGTAATAAGCTTTTAAACGGAGCGGACGAAGTGCTTATCTTAACGATATTCGTGGCTTTCCATTAGAGAAAGGTACGTTTCTATCAGAATTTTAGTCGAAATTTCAGATGGAAACGTCCTTATTGTACAGTCGCCATCAGATATATCGGAGCTCCCGAGGTGCTCACAAATATCTGAACACGCCTCTATTGTCAAGACGTTAGAGTGCGTGTTCAGATATTTTGAACACCTCGGGCGCTCTTATATATCTGATGGCGACTGTACTTGAAACATAAGGACCCTTTTGTAATGGAAAGCCACATTTGTTGCTGACTGTACTAAAACTAACTATTATCATGTAAAACCCATATAGAAACGTAAGGTACGTGATATTCTGAAACGGGTACTCATACTACTCATAGTCTCTGCCTAGACTGTTTATTTTTAAAAAGATAATTTACTGATGGATTATAATTTTAATACTGATAACGATTTTTTTTATTAACCTTCTATAGTACCAATAACTTGAATGATTAACTATTTTAAATAGGGAATATTACGCGAAACTGCGAAGGGGGCGCCACTACCACAATCTGAGGGTCTATCGCGAAACAAGAAAATCTAAATTTAAATTTTGAAACTTAGATTCTGTATTTTTTTATCATTCCCATATATTATTTTAATATCCACATTATTTCGATAAATTGCTCATTTGCTATCTATTTTATGACCTTCGGATTTTAGAAAGATACATCGGGTATCGGCGATAACACGCGAAGGTGATACTGCTGTTCTGCTCTCTTATTAACTCACAAAAGTTATAAACTTACAGCAAAAAGTTAAGGATACCTATTGTCTCAATGTAAAATAAGCCCTAATTGAATGACATTATGTTTAATATTCGGTTGATGACTATATTGCGATTTGACTTTTTGTCATAATCTAAATAAAATAGAATCACAATATGAAAAAAACAAATTTGAAATTATATAGAGTTGATAATACTAGTCACATATTTCAATTCATATGGTAAAATTATACAATTGGAAAATTGTGATATTATTATTATGGTGGTATTAACTACTCTTATATATAGTTTAAGGCTGAAATCAGTTATCTATGAGTGTAAGCTAGCCAGTTTTTTACCATACAGTTCCTATTATACAATATCTATATTTAACAAACAAGTTTAAGTTTTACTATTTATCAAAATGACAAAATAACTATTTTCGTGTTCATAGTGTGCAGGATTGGGGCTTCGGCAGCAAACAAACAACCCTGTACACAGTAAATGTTATGTATTAATATAAATGTAAAAAATACAGGCGCTTGATGCGCGGACGCGACATGATGTCATGCCGGTCGTTCGTAGAGAGAGTGAGTGGGAGACGGCGGCCGCGCCGCTCCGGCGCCGCTGCCCGCCGCCCGCGCCCGCTGCCCGGAATCGTCCTCCGTCCTCACGCAGTGGTGGCGTGAACAGGGTCCCCGCCTTGGAAGCCCTGGCTTGCAAGAGAACCATCCATTTCGCTGTCTTGGACTGGCAGGAGGCAGACTCGGTTTACTGCCCTCTTCACCATGCCTCTGGCAGTTTTAAAGTCCGCCACTCTGGTGATGCCATCCTGGCCTTTATACAGTTGGTGCACTCGTCCCAAGCGCCACCGCATCGGTGGAACGTTGTCATCTTTGATTACGACGAGATCACCTTCCTTTAGCTCGTTCCGCTTCTCCCTCCATTTGGTCCGCTGCTGTAGCTCGCTCAAGTACTCATCGTGGAAGCGGGTCCAAAAGTGTTGTCTCATCTGCTCTATTCTTTGATATCTGTTCGGACAATTTGTAGTAACAGGTGGCTCTGGTAAGGCGGTGAGTGGACGCCCTATCAGGAAGTGCCCTGGAGTCAGAGGAGACAGGTCTGAGGGATCTGACGTCAGAGGGGTTAACGGCCGGGAGTTCAAAATACTTTCAATTTGAGTGAATAGTGACGTAAGCCCTTCGAACGTCAGACTAGAATTACCAATTACACGTTTTAAAAGTGACTTTGCCGATTTTATGCCTGCTTCAAAGATACCTCCAAAGTGAGGCGAATATGCCGGACTAAAATGAAATTTGATGCCCTTATCATGGGCGGCCTCAGTCATAGCCTTTTGGCTTGCTCGCAACATTTTACCCAACTCGTTACAGGCTCCCACGAAGTTGGTGCCATTATCACAATAAAGATCATGAGGCCGGCCGCGGCGTGATATAAATCGACGGAAAGTCATGAGAAAGGCCTCAGTACTCAGACTGCTCACTACTTCCAAGTGAACAGCCTTGGTACTAAGACATACAAACAGACATAGCCAACATTTGGATAACTTGCAGCCCCTGCCTTGGCGATTTGCAATTAAGAAGGGACCTGCAAAATCCATGCCCGTTACTGTAAACGCGTAGGTCAGTGTAACTCGAGGAGGAGGCAAGTTACCCATCATGGGCTGGATTGATTTGCCTTGAATACGCACGCACACTATGCATTTTCTAAAAGTGCTACGCGCAAGATTTCTTCCCCCTATAGGCCAATATTGGTCTCTGATAATACTTAATAACAATTGAGGACCACAATGCATGTGGCTCTCATGTTCCTTTCTCAATAAAAGTTTAGTAAATGTGTGTTTTGAACACAATAATATAGGGTGTTTTTTAGAATAGTCACAAATCGCTCCTTGTATACGTCCTCCAACTCTAATCAAGTCATGCTCATCCAAGAAGGGATTGAGAGCTAAAATTTTGGACTTACGGTGCACAGGCCGACCTTGCTTGAGGCACTGTAGGTCGTCTGCGAAAGAATCCCTTTGGCTGGCCCTGATGAGAGTTCGAGTAGACTTATTTATTTCTTCAGTCGATAAAAAGCCGTGTTGACGTGCATCTATTGCTTGTCTACAGTTGAAAATAAACCTTAAAATATATCCTACCACGCGAATCATTCGGTGGAACTTGGAAAACCGATCAAAGTCGAATGACGGCTGCTTTGAGACTAAGCAAGTATAAACCTTTAATTCTGGCAGCTCGGCGCTGCTTATTTCAGTGTTAGGCCACTCATTCTCGGATTTCATCAAAAATGAAGGACCGTTGAACCACATACTAGCATTTTGTAATTGGCTCGGGCCGATGCCTCGCGAGGCAATATCTGCCGGATTCATATCCGTAGGTACATGATTCCACGAAGATTTGTCAGTCAGCTCGTGTATTTCATTCACTCTATTGTAAACGAACTGTTTGAGATTGCTTAAGTTCACATTCTTGATCCAACCTAAAACAATAGTACTATCACTCCAAAAGTATTTTTTGTCAAAATTGCATGTGAGTGACTGACATACCTTCGCGCTCAATTGAGCTCCCAGCAAAGCAGCAGCTAATTCAAGCCTAGGAATAGTCGATTTTTTTAATACCGGTGTGACCCGGGCCTTAGCACAGAGCAATTTTACTGAAACATTACCCTTCGAGTCCACACAACGTATATAAATGCATGTTGCGAATGCATTCTGGGATGCGTCCGCAAAGCAATGAAGTTGTATCGATGCCGGTGAGTCTTGCATGACAAAGCGTGGAATCCCTATGTCTGCAATTTGATTTATGTTAGATATGAAATTATTCCACTCTTTGTCAATATCGCAAGGCACCGGATCATCCCACCCGAGTCCAGAAAGCCAAAGTTTCTGCAGCAACATTTTGGGTACTATCGTGCAAGGGCTTAGCAAGCCAAGTGGATCAAATATCTTGCACGTAGCTGACAGAATATTTCTCTTTGTGGACACAGGCTCGATATCAAAATCAGCTAAGAAATTGAACTTATCTTGCGAAGGACACCAATTCAAACCGAGTACTGATGACTGGTTTTGTAAATTTGAATATTGATCGCTTACTTGCGATAAATCCTTTTCATCACATGTGGTGGAAGTGGGATCGTTCGCAAATATACTTGGCACATTTGTTCGAAATTTTCTTAGCGGGAGACAAGCTTCGGCTAACTTGTCAACCACTGCATCGCGTATGCGTTTTAATTCAGCTACATCATCACTGCCAGTAATGAGGTCATCGCAATAAAAATCATTTTTGATTACATCTGCAATCTTAGGATCTGTGCATTCCTTTGAAAGCTGAACTAGACATCTGAAGGCTAAAAAAGATGCTGATGCCGTGCCATACGTGACAGTGTTGAGTTGCAGTGTTCTCAAAGGTTGAGATTCGTTATCTCTCCATAATATCAACTGTAAATGACGTTGAGATTCGTCCAATGAGATCTGGCGATACATTTTGGCTATGTCGCCAGTAAGAACAAACTTATGTTGACGAAATCTCAGCAAAATAGACAATAGGTCATTTTGCACCACTGGGCCCACGTACTGAATGTCATTTAATGATTTACCTGATGTGGTACGTGCTGATCCATTGAATACAGTACGCAATTTGGTAGTTTCACTTTTTTCGCGCAACACAGCGTGGTGAGGGAGGTAATTGCCATTTGGTGGCCTTTCTATTTCAGTCAAGTGGCCCAGTGTTGCATATTCTTGAATAAATTCACTGTACATTTGTTTTAAAGTAGGCTGCTTTCGAAAGCGCCTCTCTAAATTGAAAAAACATCTTTTAGCTAAAGCAAATGAGTCTCCCAGGACCTCTGGGGACTCTTTCAATGGCATTGAAACTTGAAATCGACCGGAGTCTAACCGGATTGTGTTCTTTACAAACAATTCTTCACATATTTGATCATCCGTGGAACATACCTTAGTAGGTGCGGTAAACGTTTCTAACTCCCAGAACTTGGAAAGTGAATCCTTGATCTCTTGGCTAAAATTACATAATATTTTACCTTGCGGCAAAATAGGTGTGGTAGGGCACATAGGACCCGCTACCAACCAACCTAACTTTGAGTAAATTAGCGTAGGTCCATTTTTGCCTAGCGTTTTTTGATACCCAGCCTTAACAATATTCCACATTATGTCGGACCCCATTAAAATATCAACTTTGTCACTTTTATAAAACAGAGGATCCGCCAAGCGTATATTGTCAGGTAAGTTCAATTCGTCTATATTCAGATCCATTTCGGGTACATCGTCAGAAACCGCTTCAATAATCATACAAGTTACGTCAACAGAATATGAATTAAATCTAGATTTAATTTTAATTGTGCAGCTATCAGAGGCACTTGATGTTATATTATTGAGCATAGTTATTCGTCTTTTCGAATTGTTACTTTTAATATTAAGTTTCCTTTTCAGGTTTTCAGTTATGAAACATCTTTGGCTACCACAATCAATCATAGCTCGGGCAAGGTGAGTATTACCATGATCATCATTGACTTCAACGATGGCGGTGCCCAGAAGAACCTCGCTATCGTCCAAGCATGTTGTAAGTGACGTCACCGAAGTGCTAGCAACAGCTGAGTTATGATTATTTGGGCCTTCGCTACTAGAACAAGGTTTGTCGCAGTTGATGTTCTTGTTTTCATGGTAAGTCTCATTTTTATTTTTATTGTTATTTTCATTATTATTTTTTCTACATAATAAACTATTATGCTTTTGATTACAGGCCCTGCAGGAGCTAAGACGACAGTTTTGTGTGAGATGGCCGGGGCGAAGGCAGTTGAGGCATAACTTCTTCTTGGTGATCTCAACTTCCCTCGCCTCAGGTGACATCTCTGCAAACATTTTACATTCAAACAATCTATGATTCTGACTACACATGATACATGATCTGTTGTTTGACGCTGATGAAAAGAAGGACTTAACCTGATTATGTTCTTTGTTGTAATTATTAAACTTGCCATATTTTGTATGATTAAACTTATCATTTTTATTTTGACTATTATTTGTCTGAGCGCTCTTGGCGCTGCCTCCTTGCACAGTCTCCAATACGTCGGCACGATTTCTTAGAAACTGATAAAAGTCTTCGAGACGTGGAGACTCCGCAAGGGTGGCTTTGTACTCTTCCCACTTAATGCTAGTCACACTGTCCAATTTTTGAACAACTATGTATATTATCAGAGTATCCCACATATCTGTGCGCTCCCCAAGCGTATTCAAGGCTCTCAAATTTTTTGAAACATGGTCTACAATAAATCTTAGCGACTTATGAGATTCTTTGTTAAGAGAGTCAAGTGTGAAAAATGATTTGAGGTGATTATTTATTAGCACGTTCTTATTATTGTACCTATTACAAAGTAGGTCCCACGCTATTTGATAATTATCGGCCGTAAACTCGATTGATTTTATTGTGACTGCAGCACCAGCCTCTAAGGAGGATCTGAGATAATGAAATTTGCTAATATTGGGAATAGTCTCATTTCCATTGATCAGCGAGTCGAACGTATCCCGAAATTCGAGCCATTTTGTGTAATTCCCATCAAAAGTGGGCAATTTTATCGTCGGGAGACGTAGCTGGCCAGAGTGACCAGCGCAATGATGATTAGAACTACTTCCAATTGAAAGCCTCCTACTGGGGCTTTCGGCTCGCTTCTCATGGCCGGAGACCATTTCCTCAGCGCTAGAAATGGCAGAGTAAAACTGATTTTCTATTTCAAATCTTTCTTGCAAACGTTTATCTAAATTTTCTTCACTGTCTTTGGATTCTATCCGCGTCTGAACCGATTCAAACTCTTGAAAGAGTTCGTTGACCTTTGTTAATCTTAACTTAATATCGCTTATATTCTTAGTGGTCAACTCTTCCTTATTAATTTGTTCATACGCGGTAAGAAATTCCTTAAATTTAGTAATCCGCGATCTAATAGTACCGCGTTTGCGAACTAACATTTTCAGTTTCACTTCGTCCATTTCCACGCTGTCCTTGCTGTCAGTGTCTGACATTTTATTTATTCACTGAATCAAAGCACCCAAATAAATAAATGAAGAGAAGGGTTAAAATGTGCAAGCAAACCAAATTCCAGCGAGGCGAAGCAAGAAGATAAGCGAGCGCGCTGTTGCGCGGACACGTGGCCCCGTAGCCGGAGTAGGTAGCCGAGCGAGCGCCGCTTCACAACCACCTGGAATGTTCGGTGCGTGGGCTAAGCGAGGTGCAATGATTGTTGCGGATGCGAGAACAGGGGAAAGCAAAATGTGCAAATAAGTTTCAAGTTTAGATATGATGAGCACAAACGAATATTTAGCGATTAAATGCACCGTGAAATAAACACGAAAATGCGTAAATGAAAACAAATCTTAAATAAATGTAAGATTGGACCATCTAAGGGTTAAGTGGGACTATTTATTGTAATTTTTTAAGTATTTATCCTTAATCGGTACCTTTTTTATGCTCGGCGCACAAATATAACACGAAATATATGTTGTAAATAAGCTACAAATATTGTACCCTTTATTCGGGTTGTTACTTGTCACGTTGCAATATTAATCACAACTGACTAAATGCCTAAACGAATCTATGCCTAAACTGCGCCCTAAATGTCTGACGGAGGCAATAAAGATTCAATAAATCGTACTAATTGCTATTACAGTACGTATTTACGTAGGTAGGCAACTACAAACTAAATATAAGTAGTCAAACTTGAACAAAGAAACGTTATTTCTTATAATAAACGTTAAGTATATCTTTATACTTAAATAACAAGTTATTTGGAAACTTGAAAACAACTCGGCGTTGATGAATTTAAAGCAAATTATTCTTATTGAATCTATGCTATATATATTTTATGTTTGCAATCCCGGTTAGGTAGATTTCTCTGTACCTACCGGCGACTGAACTAAACTGTAAGTTAACTATTTGTTTTACTTACGATTTGGTAGTGCAAATTTGGATCACACTAACCCTATTATACCTATCCACAAACTCACGACACTATTCACAACAAATCGAAAGGGGGTGCAAGGGAATCAAAACGGGGGTTTACACGGAACGGGTTACTTCCTTTGCGAATGGTCTTCCAGAGCGATGGCTGTCCGAGAGACTTCGAGAAAGATCCGCCGCTTGACCTTGGACCGGTGATCGCCTCGCCCGACGAGTGCGTGATAGTGCAGGCAATTGGATGGCTTCTTATTCTTTCCTGTGGACTTCACTGGCCATTTCTTGCAGGCAGTGTCCTGTCACGGTCGCCAACTTGTGCAGGATTGGGGCTTCGGCAGCAAACAAACAACCCTGTACACAGTAAATGTTATGTATTAATATAAATGTAAAAAATACAGGCGCTTGATGCGCGGACGCGACATGATGTCATGCCGGTCGTTCGTAGAGAGAGTGAGTGGGAGACGGCGGCCGCGCCGCTCCGGCGCCGCTGCCCGCCGCCCGCGCCCGCTGCCCGGAATCGTCCTCCGTCCTCACGCAGTGGTGGCGTGAACAATAGTTATAAGTGTTTTTAACTATTAAATTTGTATTTTCAGTTTAACTGAATCTCATACCCAATTGCATGTTTGAGTAAACTCTTATTATTCAGAAAAGTACCAGGAGACCAGACATGTATAGGAGGTTCTGGTTGTAAAAATGGAAAAAAAAAGTTTTGTTTGATAACTGGTTTTGTAGCAGTGAAAAAAAATCCATATTCATAACTGGTTATGAAATCTTGGTTATGAACGTGGATGAAGGGGAAAAGACGACTGCACTCTTTGGGTGTTGGATTGCAACTAAATCAGTGAGAGACTGTTATTTTCTATTACGCGATTACGTCCGATTATACCCGAAAAACGAATGTAATTCTGAGAGTTAACGGACTGTAAATTTTGTTTTAAAATTCAACGTGTCATCATCCCTATTGTGCCGTCCGTCGGTCTGTTTTCCAAGTCCATAGCTATTTAACCAACAGATGTTGATCGTAAAGATATTCCAAAGGACCTTTGTTATTAGAGTTTTGAATGATTCACGGTTAGTTTCACTAGACTTATATTGACCGGGATATAGACCGTGATTACCTTTTGTATTATTTGTGAGCTCCCGATATTTCGACGCAGTTACATGCATCATGTTCACGGGTGACTGAAGATAGCGGGTGGGTGTCAAAGTTGTGTAGACAGCGCTCTGTCTACCCTCATTCTTGCGCGTCGGCTGCGTTCACTTTCAACGTTACCAACGGTCGCATTCACACTTGTTGGTCCGGTCGCGTTCACACTCGTTGGTCTGTCCAAACACACTACACTCACGGTGTCACTACGCGTGTTTGATTCGGCTATCACCAGTAGTAAAAAACCAGTGATATCCGAATCAAACACGCGTAGTGACACCGTGAGTGTAGTGTGTTTGGACAGACCAACGAGTGTGAACGCGACCGGACCAACAAGTGTGAATGCGACCGTTGGTAACGTTGAAAGTGAACGCAGCCGACGCGCAAGAATGAGGGTAGACAGAGCGCTGTCTACACAACTTTGACACCCACCCGCTATCTTCAGTCACCCGTGAACATGATGCATGTAACTGCGTCGAAATATCGGGAGCTCACAAATAATACAAAAGGTAATCACGGTCTATATCCCGGTCAATATAAGTCTAGTGACCTTTGTTATTGTCTGCAAGCTGTCTTTTATTTTAGAAACGGTATTTTACTTACTTTATTACTGCCCTTTCGAAGTATTGTAAGTTTTTTTGTGTTTCTCGTAAAGTAGGCAAACCCAAACGACTCGTGGTTAGCTTTCTCGTAGTGTTTTTTAACACCAATAGTAAAGAGCGTAATCATTCCAGCATTTAATAAGTGAACAACGATGAGGCTAACATCATTAAGGTGATAAATACGAGATATAAGTATTCAAAAGTTATATTATAGGTACCTATGCAGAATATCGCGTTCAGTGAGGATCAAACGAAGGGCAAATATTTTTTTTTAACCTCAGCAGCTCGAACAAGCCTACTTTCGTCACTCCAGGGAGTGAAACAAAGTAGCTTTTTAATTTAGTGAAGGCCATGAACTGCCACTTCATACTTCTATTACAAATTCGTTTTTGTTTTTTGTTTCTCTGTATTATTCTGTATAATTCGAAATACGTTTTAACCTTTAATATGTTCTCACTACTGAGGTGAAAAATTATATGTGCAACACGAGAGCAAAGTTATTTTACATCTCGTGTTTTTGAGTCCCTCGCTACGCTCAAGATTTTAACTTAGAATCACTCGCTTCGCTCGCGATTCAATTATAGAATCTTTCGCTTTCTCGGGACTCAAAATAAACACTCGCAAAAAAAACCAACTTTCCTCTCTTGTTGCACAAATAAGTATTTATATTTTGCTACTCCTCCCGCCTATAAGTATTTAGTGAAAAAGCTGTGTTTGAGTTTTTTTTTAATATACAACCACGGTGGCAAACAATAAACAAAAACCGCAAACTTCTTCAAAATCAATTTATTTTTCAAAATGTATTATCTTAATCGCAAGCATTAAATCCTTTTATTTTGTGTCCTTATGTTTCTTGGCTAGTGGTGAGCGGCGCTATCTCCGGCAGTTTATCAGGCTCAAAGTTGGGGTCCAGGGCCCTCGCCTTGATGATTTCCCTGTAGATAAATGCAGATTTCCTCGGAGTCCTGGTGCGGTCGTTGCTATGGAAGTCTACCTCGTATAAGCCGAATTTTTCCCTGCAATTAATAAATAGTATGTCAATAAATTGATCATACAGAGTTGTTAGGTCCTGGGCAAAGAATACAATACTCACTAGGAGGTCCTGGGGGTCTAGCCAAGTGGCAATCGTTGATAAACGCCAATGGATAGTAAAATAATGTATAAATCATGAGCAAAAATCGATTTCTAGAAGACTTCTAGACAAAAAACCGACCCTCTATAGAGTCTATAGGAACCCACAATTATGAATTCAATTATTATAGGAACACTGTAGTGGTTTTAGCATCAAGACTATTTTTTTATAAGTTTTAATAAGTACCTACACAGGCTATACACACCGGTAAAAAACATACGGTTGTAATGTAAGATATGTATGTGAGAAAACATTCACGTGAACTGGAATAGATATGAAAAAAAATGTTGAGAATCTTTTCTGATGCGAATATGTATGTATGCAAGAAACTGCTGAAATTGGTTATAAAATATCATGTTTTTAATCAATACACATAGGTGAAAAACCTTATAGCCGCAATGTCGGTCAGTAGTTTAGCGTCTAGAAGCAAGTTGAGGTAACTCATGTGGTACAAGATCCTTTTGTTGTGTGTCCAATAACTCGCGAATTATATACACTAGACGTAGACCTATACCTACTTCAAAATAAGATTTACTCACTTGAAAGTTGTATCCATGTTTCCACAGCCATCGTCTATAGGATCCAGAAGCACATTGATGTACCTAACTCCTGTGGTACAGATACTTATTAAAATAAGATCAACTCACTTGTATCCATGTTTCCACTCAAAGTTATCCATAGGGCTCCAAGCGGTGTAGCCCTGTATGTCACATCCATCGTCTATAGCGCCCAGAAGCATATTGAGGTAACTCCTGTGGCACAGACAATTGTGTCGTCCAGTAAAGATATTTCCAAAAACTAAGTTCCACTCACTTGTATCCATGTTTCCACTCAAAGTTATCCATAAGGCTCCAAGCGGTGTAGCCCTGTATGTCACAGCCTTCGTCTATAGCGTCCAGAAGCATATTGAGGTAACTCCTGTGGTACTGTATTCTTGTATCGTCCAGTAGCCCACGGCCCGTCGACCAACCGTTTTCAGTTATCACCACTGTTGGGTTGTCGTATTGGTTTTTTATGTCGATTAGTAATTTGTAGAAGCCCCAGGGGACCATCTGAAAGGAGACAGGTGTCGTATTAAAAATAAAATTGTCCTTCAATATCTCCATGCATTCAGATTCCGAGTAATTGTCAATTTGTACCCTTTTTGACTATGAGCTGGTGATCACGTTCACAAGGCAAAAATGGGCTAATGCCGCCTTTTACTCAGTTACGTAAATTGAGTAAACAAACCTGCAACCAACTGGACTGCGATTGCGTCCACGACTGATCCTTAACGAGCACCACGCCCATGTCGTCCATATACGACGGTGTAGCATACATGCCGTCAAGCGAAGCGTCCCTGAAAGACAAAAGCCTTTTTTTATGTGCAGACAAAGACATTTTAATATTTAATTTTTACTTCTACATAACTACACACTTTGCGGTAGGTACTTTATTATATATCGATGTTTGATTAGCTTGGGTTGTGTTTTTTAGGGTTCCGTACCAAAAAGGTAAAAACCGGCCAAGTCCGAGTCGGACACGCGCACCGAGCGTTCCGTACATGACATAATTTTAACAATGTACTTTTTATGTAAAACGTGAGTGAAAGGTAAATTGCGGTTTACGATTTATGACGTATTAAAAAAAAACTACTTACTAGATCTCGTTCAAACCAATTTTCGGTGAAGGTTTGCATTGTAATGTACATCATATATTTTTTTCAGTTTTATCATCCTCTTATTTTAGAAGTTACAGGGGGGGGGGCACACATTTTACCACTTTGGAAGTGTCTCGCGCAAACTATTCAGTTTAGAAAAAAATGATATTAGAAACCTCAATATCATTTTTGAAGACCTATCTATAGATACCCCACACGTATGGGTTTGATGAAAAAAAAATTTTTGAGTTTCAGTTCAGTATGGGGAGACCCCAAAATTTATTGATTTTTTTCTATTCTTGTGTGAAAATCTTAATGCGGTTCACAGAATACATCTAATACTTACCAAGTTTCAACAGTTCTTATAGTTTCAGAGAAAAGTGGCTGACATACGGACGGACAGACAGACATGACGAATCTATAAGGGTTCCGTTTTTTGCCATTTGGCTACGGAACCCTAAACAGGAACTCCTATGGTGCGACTCTGTGTCCGTCTGTCTGCGGAACTACTTAGCTATCGATTAGGCGGGAGCGAGCGAAGCCCTGCTCAGTGCTCTTTTAGGCCACGTTGTGCTCTATATTCTCCGTTGACTATCTATATTTGTGGCAAATTCGTCTAGTGTAATAGATTATTTTTACTTTACCTGTACGCCATCTTGGTCGTGTACGAATTAACTCCGAAGAAGTCCGAAGACCCGCGAATGTAGGCCACCTCCTTGGCCGAGAGCTCCGGAAGGCGGGAGCGAGCAAAGCCCTGCTCCGCGCTCTTGTAGGCCACGTTGTGCTTCAGCTCTTGAGGATAGTCGCCGTCTTTTGAGAAGATTGGATGCGCGTATTGGCCCCACTGAAATTTCAAAAGATTATATGTATATGTTACTTAAGTTCAAAGTTCCACGAGTAACATATTTCTCGAAGTTGGATATATCCTAGCTAAATAATTATAATCGACTGTGCTTGTTTGTCGTACTTACTAAAGCCAATACCCACTAATAATTGAGTAAAGTGGCTACTTACGTCGAACTGCCTAGCATCAAACGCGGCCTGATCATCATCCAACGTATCCGTATTCGGCTCAAACCACGTGCAGCTTATAGAAATACCAATGGTGCCGTTCTGCATCGTTCTGTAGTTATCATGATATAAATGATAGACTTTCGCATGCGCTAGCAATACATTCTTCGAGCAGATATATTCTCCTACTCCAGTAGCGTTCAGAAAAGGTGCTTTTCCATCGCTGCCATATCCTTCATAGCAAATCTGTTTTGGTTCATTAATAGTTATCCACCTTTTGACCCTGTCTCCGAACTTATTGAAAAGTACTTTCGCGTAATCGTGAAACCAAGTCACAACAAGGGGGTTCGACCATCCTCCAAGCTGTTGCAAGTTTTCTGGAAGATCCCAATGGTACATGGTCACTAAAGGTTGTATGTTATTCTCAAGCAATTTATTGATTATGTTGTTATAGTAATTGACGCCATGTTGGTTGATTTTGTTTGGGAATCCGTTGGGCAAAATTCTAGTCCAGGATATGGAGAATCTGTAGAAATCTAGGCCAAGTTCTTTAGCCATTTCGACGTCTCGTTGGTAGTGGTGGTAGGAATCAGCGGTGATGTCGCCATTGCTTTGATCTTCAATAGGGGATGGGTCCATGTGTGTCGCTACATCCCATATTGATACGCCTTTGCCTGGTGTACAGATAAACAGCAGTGATGTTAAAATATACCTAGTAATATACTAGGTTATGTCGTTGTAAAAATAACATTAAATTCGTACAGTAGGTAGTTGCTAATAAGCGCGCGGATGAGGCTGAGTTTGAGCTAGTGATCTCATTATTATCTATGTGAGAAGGTACGAAGTGGCACAAAAATAAAATTCCTTGAATTTATCGACGTAATACATAGACCGTATTACATACAGACATACAGTATACACATAAATAACATTTGTTTATTTTATTTGTTAGGAAAACGTACAGCTAGAGTAACAAGTCAGGTAATGACATAGAAAGAGTGAGCCAATTACCTACAAGTTTCCACAGATAGAACATTTATTTCATATTTCATTTATTGCACAGTCATGATACATAAAATAAGGTGTTACAAATAAAGTAAGTAAATTCATGACACCCTGTTAGGGCACAACAACAATTTAAGGAATTAAAATGAAAAGGGAACCTCTGTTTGGCCCCCATATCCTCACGCTCAACACACGGCGCTGACTCAATTGTGGCTCAATTCAAAAATGTACAGAAATCCTGCCTAGACTGTAGAGGGTCTACCGCCAATATCGAACATCGTTATACAGTGTGGAAAAAATGTATGGGCCCTGGATAGCCCATTTTACTAAAAGGAAACATTCTTTTATTTTTTTAAAGAAACAAAACTGCATTTAAATAATTTTTAAAATTCGCTTGTCTCGCCCGGGAATTGAACCGAGAAAAAAATCCAAAAAATAAACACTCGCTATTTTATTCTTCTAGTCGATGCAGTTAAATGTTATGATATTTTCAGACATGCGTAATTGAAAAAAAAAACCTTGGAACACAGTTTTGTTTCTTTTTTTAAATAAAAGAAACACTTTTAAGTAAAATTAACTAACTTAAAGTTTGAAGGCACTTTTATTCCAGGGCTCATAAAAAAAAATTCACCCAGTATGACGATATATGTGATATTCTCTATAAAAAGGGACCTTATTGTCGATGGCGCTTACGCCATTATTAACCATGTTCCGATATAAATACAATGCCGCTGTGCGGCGTAAGCGCCATCGACAATAAGGTCCCTTTTCATAGAAAATGCCCCATATCTCTATTGCTTGAAATATTCCTGAACATGTTTTATCGATGCCTCTGCCTTGTTATGGCAAAAACCGCGAAGGTATCTAGATAGGAAACAATAATTCAAACCTACGCTTTTTTGCCGTAACAGGGCAGTGCTGGCGGTTGGCACGCCGGGTGTGAAAGAGATTCAGGATTCAGTTGACATATAGACCTGTACCGCTGGCTATATTTTGACCCCTAGGTTATAAAAATATTAAAGTCAATTCTGTTTTCGCTTATGAATACTTTGTTAAGATGTAAATCTTACATTTTGTTTTGTGTCATATATATAATTTGCTTTTCTAGTAATTTGTTATTTTGTGGTAATTATTTTTTATTTTGAATTATCTTGGAGAAAAAAATATTCGAGAGAACACATGTAACTGTGTTGCATTTAGGATAGTGTTTTTAGTGTGAAAACATAGTTTGTGTCAATTACGTCCACTGCAATCTGATACTATGTCATAATATTCTAAATGACACAAAAAAAAATTAGAGTTAAAAAAAATTACTTAGGTCGAATTTAATCGTTTAAATAGGTCCATTAAATGATTTTGTGTCTTATTAAGGCATAGCTTCATAAGATATTTGATGATTTTGTTGTAACAGGCTGTCACCGTTACAAAAGAATATTAAAGATATTAGAGTTTACATCTTATTAATTTGAAATGCAAGATAAATAAGATGTATGAATTTGTGTCACTTGCATCCACTGCATAAACAAATATTACAAAAATATTATTTGCGTTCAAACGAAGCTAGCGGGCGGTCTGAATGGGCAACGGAGGCCGTGCAGGGTGGGGCCGCGGCGTGACCTTGCCGTACGCAACGCATGTTTACTTCGCCTGTGCGCCAAATTAACGCAACTTATTCAAAGAAGTTACGCAAACAACACAACAACAAGCAACAAGCAAGCAAAGAATGCGTCGAATTATCTTTTACCTTTTTAAAACTTATAGATATTGTACAATGTCACCATTATGCAAAAGAACTGTAAGTACATGTTTGATTTGCGAGCGAGCTGGCAACATTGCGCAGGGAAATCTTAAAAATATCGCGTTTACGTGAACGCCACATACATTTGTGACAGTGATAGGGAAAAGGTACCACTAAAGTAAAATTTGGTTATTAATACCGTGACTTTCTTTCATTCTTTGATAAAAAAAATTGCTATTTATGCAACAAGTGCGGAAGTCATCTTTACGCACGTGTATCATACAACGTTTTACTATGCATTGTGCGAGTAAATAAAAAAAACATGTCATGGCAAATAAGTTTAATTATTAAAAGGAGTGTTTTAAATCGACACGAGTTGCGAATTACTTATTCGCACGTGTATCGTACGTTTTACAGTACATATGGCCCTTTAAACTTTCGACATATGCACGGTAAGTGCTCTTTTCCGCACTAGTGCGAGAAAGTAGCACCATATGTACTGTAAAAAAAATTGAAAACAAAAAGCACTAGTGCGGAAAAGCAGTACTTTCCGCACGATATGGCTCCGTAGGAAACGCACTTTTCGAGCACATGCATTGTAAAAAAATATATAGGACTGTATCTCCTTAACCATGCGTCGTAGCGCAAAAATAATAAAATTTTCGTTCCCCTTTATGTAACCCAAAAGTAATACATGAAAAATACAATGAAAAAAAAAGAAACAAAATCTTTATAGGGCTGTATTAGCTGTATCTCCTATATCGTGCATCGTAGCGCAAAAATAATCAAATTTTCGCTCCCCTTAAGAAACCCTTAATTAAAACTTTAAAAAAAAACAGGAAAAAACTTTATAGAGCTATTATAGCTATATATATAGATATAATATCTCCTAAACCGTGCGTGGTGGCGCAAAAATAATAAAAATTTCGTTCCCCTTTATGAAGCCCCAAAGCAATATACTAAAAACACAATGAAAAAAAAGAAAAAAAATAACAAAAAAACTTTATAGGGCTGTATCTCCTACACCGTGCATCGTAGCGCAAAAATAATTAAAAAAATCCCTTTAAGAAACCCCTAATTAAGATTGAAAAACGCAAAAAAGAAAAAGAGGAAAAAAAATCATTTTAGGGCTGTATCTCCTAAACCGTGCGTCGTAGCGCAAAAATAATAAAATTTTCGTTCCCCTTTACGGAACCCCAAAGTAATATACAAAAAACACAATGAAAAAAAAAACAAAAAAAACTTTATAGGGCTGTATCTCCTAAACCGTCGTAGCGCAAAAATAATCAAATTTTCGTTCCCCTTTGTGGAACCCCAAACTAAAATACAAAAAGCACAATGAAAAAAAAAACAAAAAAAAATCTTTATAGGGCTGCATCTCCTAATCGTGCATCGTAGCGCAAAAATAATCAATTTTTCGTTCCCCTTTAAGGATCCCTTAATTAATACTTAAAAAAAAAACAAAAAAAAAACAGGAAAAAATCTTTATAGAGCTATATCTCCTAAACCGTGCGTGGTAGCGCAAAAAGAACAAAATTTTCGTTCCCCTTTACGGAACCCCAAAATAATATACAAAAAACACAATGAAAAAAAAAACAACAAAAAAAATCTTTATAGGGCTGCATCTCCTAAACCGTGCATCGTAGCACAAAAATAATCAAATTTTCGTTCCCCTTTAAGAAACCCTTAATTAAAACTTTAAAAAAAACCAGGAAAAAAAACTTTATAGAGCTATTATAGCTATATATATAGATATAATATCCGTGCGTGGTGGCGCAAAAATAATAAAATTTTCGTTCCCCTTTATGCAACCCATAATTTATATTTAAAAAAAAAACGCAAAATTAAAAAAAAAACATATCATTATCTCTTAAACCATGCGTCGTAGTGCAAAAATAATTTAAAAAACCCCTTTAAGAAACCCGTAATTAATACTTAAAAAAAAACAAAAAAAACCAGGAAAAAAACTTTATAGAGCTGTATCTCCTAAACCGTGCGTGGTACCGCAAAAACAATAAAATTTTCGTTCCCCTTTATGCAACCCATAATTTATATTAAAAAAAAAACGCAAAATTTAAAAAAATAATCTTTATAGGGCTGTATCTCCTAAACCATGCGTCGTAGCGCAAAAATAATAAAATTTTCGTTCCCCTTTATGCAACCCATAATTTATATTTAAAAAAAAAACGCAAAATTTAAAAAAAAAATCATTATAGGGCTGTATCTCTTAAACCATGCGTCGTAGCGCAAAAATAATTTAAAAAACCCCTTTAAGAAACCCGTAATTAATACTTAAAAAACCAGGAAAAAAAAACTTTATAGAGCTGTATCTCCTAAACCGTGCGTGGTACCGCAAAAACAATAACATTTTCGTTCCCCTTTATGCAACCCATAATTTATATTTAAAAAAAACGCAAAATTTAAAAAAAAAACTTTATAGGGCTGTATCTCCTAAACCATGTGTCGTAGCGCAAAAATAATAAAATTTTCGTTCCCCTTTATGAAACCCCAAAGTAATATACAAAAAACACAATGTAAAAAAGAAAAAAAGAAAAAAAACAATTAAAAAATCTTTATAGGGCTGTATCTCCTAAACCATGCGTCGTAGCGCAAAAATAATAAAATTTTCGTTCCCCTTTATGCAACCCATAATTTATATTAAAAAAAAAAAACGCAAAATTTAAAAAAATAATCATTATAGGGCTGTATCTCTTAAACCATGCGTCGTAGCGCAAAAATAATTTAAAAAAACCCCTTTAAGAAACCTGTAATTAATACTTAAAAAAAAACCAAAAAAAAACCAGGAAAAAAAACTTTATAGAGCTGTATCTCCTAAACCGTGCGTGGTACCGCAAAAACAATAAAATTTTCGTTCCCCTTTATGCAACTCATAATTTATATTTAAAAAAACGCAAAATTTTAAAAAAAAATCTTTATAGGGCTGTATCTCCTAAACCATGCGTCGTAGCGCAAAAATAATAAAATTTTCGTTCCCCTTTATGAAGCCCCAAAATAATATACAAAAACACAAGAAAAAGAAAGAAAAAATATTAACAAAAAAACTTTATAGGGCTGTATCTCCTAAACCGTGCATCGTAGCGCAAAAATAATCAATATCCGTTCCCCTTTAAGAAGCCCCTAATTATGATTTAAAAACGCAAAAAAGAAAAAGAGAAAAAATCATTTTAGGGCTGTATCTCCTAAACCGTGCGTCGTAGCGCAAAAATAATAAAATTTTCGTTCCCTTTTATGAAACCCCAAAGTAATAACAAAAAACGCAATGACAAAAAAAAGAAAAAAAACTTTAGGGATGTATCTCCTAAACCGTGCATGGTAGCGAAAAATAATCAAATTTTCGTTCCCCTTAAGAAGCCCTTAATTAAGATTTAAAAACGTAAAAAAGAAAAAGAAAAAAATCTATATAGGGCTGTATCTCCTAAACCGTGCGTCGTAGCGCAAAAATAATCAACTTTTCGGTCCCCTTTATGTAACCATTAATTTATACAAAAAAAAAACGCAAAAAAAAAAGTTTTTTTTTATAGGGCTTGATCTCCTAAACCATGCGTCGTAGCGCAAAAATAATTAAATTTTCGTTCCCCTTTATGAAACCCAAAGTAATATACAAAAAACACAATGTAAAAAAGAAAAAAACAATAAAAAAAACTTTATAGGGCTGTATCTCCTAAACCGTGCGTCGTAGCGCAAAAATAATCAAATTTTCTTTCCTCTTTATTCAACCCTTAATTTATATTTAAAAAAAAAAACGCTTTCACTAAACTGCTGTAACTCGGAAACTTAGAATCCACAAAGGGGACTTTACTAAATTATGACACATATTAAAGCCTGACCAGTAATATATGATCATTGTCAAGAGGGCGCTGTTCAATCTCATGTATAGGGTGACAGTTCAGTATAGTATGAAAAAATATTGTATTTAATGAACATCATCATCAATGTAATTAATGTTGCTTGCCACGCTTAAACATAACAAAAATCACAATAAATTGCGTCTTAAAATAAACTTAAAAAATCTACTAAAAATCGAAACAAAAGTAATTTTTAAGTCGCTGATGTGACATTCTCAATCAAAAGGTAGGTACCACTTTGTCGTTTACCATAAAGACGAAATTTGATTATATCTTTATACAAATAACCTGTCAGAGAAAGTGGTACCTTTTGATTAGGAACGTCACAAATGTTGGTCAGTATGAGGAGTGCAGCCTACAGTTTATTTTTAATTATATTTATATACCTACTACGGTAAGATTGATAAGACAATGTAATTATGCCTCCGAATGAAATAAATACACTGTATCGCAAAACTAAGTGGCGAGACAGCTCATAATGCCATCTCTTGGTTGGTCTTAACTTAACAAGGGTAAAGGAGATAGTATTAAGATCTCAGTCGCCGGCTGATATTGCGGCAAGTATAATAAGCACCCCACCCGCGTAGGTACCCTTCCCCGCGCACGCCCTTCTTGCTCAATTGAGTTTTATTAAAATAGTAAAAAAACCGTGGATCAAAATGACCCAAATTATGAATGATGTCTCAATGTGGTATTATAATATTATAGACGTAAACTTAATAATATGAATTTTTTTTTGTGGCAGATACAGGGTGTTAATTAGAAAAAAAATTTTTTTAAATAAAAGCGGTGGATGAATTTGACACAGATTTGTTTGAATAACATATAACAATGTTCTGTAAAGTACAACACTTCACTTACCGACTCTAATATTTTTTTAGGCGTTTTAGGATCAATATTAGGTATTTATTAAATGCCATTATACCCGTGGATGAAAATGACACAAAATGCGTGTGTACGTCGGAAGCCACTTTGCCTTTACAGGGAAACAAAGAATTTCGTCTCGAATATTTTTTTTACAGAATGCTGATTGAAAAAAGAAATACCTAAATTTCTACCTAAGCAAATACCTAGGATGACACAAAATATTATTTTTAGGTTTAGTATATGGTCTGGAAACTATATATAAAAAATAAGCAACATTAATATTCTTATAACCTCAGAAGTTATTGGTACAGGTCTAATACCATCTTCATCCCAAGCGCCCTCGACTTGGTAGGCCGCTGTAGCAGCCCCAAATTGGAAGCCTGTCGGAAATTTCCGTATGTCGCCCTTCGAAGACGCATGATGGCTCCATGAGATTAAAAGAAGACTGAAAATACGAATATTCTCATATTTCTCAATTAGGTTTTTAAACATACTTATAATTTTATTATCATGCCGCCGGGCGCCGCCATATGCCAAATGGCATGTAATTTATCGTGAACATTCAAGTAACATAATGTACACGGTGGCTAAAAAACAAGTGCATTACCGTTGCCAGGGATTATACTGAGCAACTTTTACTATGGGACCAGCCCCGAAATCGCTGTTTTGTAAAAAATTTGGCTGTTTCATACATTTTCGCTGGTCCATTTTCTATGGGAAGGTAAAAATTTTTTCGCCATTTCGTGATTAGTCCCATAGTAAAAGTTGCTCAGTATAATCCCAAAACCTCCCCAGGGAGGGGAACTGTACAAAGAAATTAGAGAGAGAAGTTTTTAAAGCCAAATTTTGCACGTTATCTCTGTGTTTAATTTACATATGTATTAGTTTAGAGTAGATAGATAAAATTGCAATACCCTTACAGGGTGTCATGTTGTGATACATTATCGATTAAGAACATCTGTAATTTTACCAATGTGAAAGCAATAAATATATATTATATTATTATTAACCGTTTCAAAATGAGAGCGTAAGATCCGATTGTATGGGAGTGGATTTTTACGGTTATGAGCAGGTCTTCTCCGGACGGTTCGTGTGACGAGCATAAGGGGAGAGAAGTGAATCTAATCCAAATAATAAAAATATACTTACCAGATGAGCGCAGCTGAGCCGCTCATCTCGTCCGCCGTATTACGCGATACTATCACTTACACTACAAGACGCTATCATATCTTGACGTGAGGGGCGATTCTGCAATATTTGCGAGCATTTATTTCTTCGTTACGCTCGGATTATTCTTATTACAAGCTTTTATTTAACTTGCCATGTTAATATTTACAAGTTTTTACTTAGCTTGTCCTGTTGCTAGGTACCTATGTTAATTAGTGTGCGTCAAATCTTGGAAGTGAAATTTGACCCACTTCCCAATTTCTGGTTTGGACTTGGGGTTGTTAGAATTGTCTCGATGAATATTAGTTGTCTGTGGAAAGAAAAGTACAGTCAGCGATAAAAGCTTGTACCAATTTTTTTTGCCAAAAACTTAAATAGAAATAATTTACTTCAATGGGAATTGTACCTATAGCGAATCTAACATTACAATGCTAATTAGCATTTATCTTCTGTAAACTATTCAGATTATCTAAAGTTTGCGTGACCTACGGTTCACTACAATCATTGCCAATGCTCTACATTCCGTGCGTAAACAACTATTACAAAGTTTGATCTAAAAATAATCTAAATAGGTAATATAAATAGTAAATAATCTAAAATTACATATACTTACCACGATTTTTAGTCAGGTGCTGCTACTGACGTTCACGAGGCTATAGAATACATCCCCCTTTACCACTATTTATAGTCATGTTATATATAGTTGAAATTTTCTGAGGTGATTTGAAAAGGATAACACGTTTTGTTAAAAATTACCTGCACGTGGGCGAATGAGCTAGCTATTACATTAATTTCCAAATGAGCTGGATTTGAAACTGAACACATTCGCGGACACGAATGCTATAAGCATTCGCGTAGTCTTCTGTTTCCTCTGGCCTATGACACATGACGTCACTTACCGTTCGCGAACGTGTTAATATGTACTATCATAGTTGAGTTTTAAAAGACATTGTTACTTCGGACGTGTGCCGAAGACGGAAGCTGACCACTGCATTAAACAATGCGTTTTGTTTAAGACGAAAGTGAAGGACCCGCGCGAAACCGCTTTTTCGTACAAACGTGAGCAGTAAAATTTGTATGAAATCTGTTTTTCGCTCCTAATTTTTACCATAATCAAAAAATCGAAAAAAGTAGGGGCATAGCTATGGTTAATAAGTTAATATACATCAAATTGTGTTATAATATTTTCCATAATGTCAATATCCAGAGAGGAAAATGGGGACTACGTTTGTATGGATAAACGGCCGTCCCCTTTCCTCTTAATATAATTAGGGTTTGAGCCGAAAAAACATCTTAGACAATAGTGTATTTGACTACCTACTCCTACTAGTCAAATCAGTTTCTTGTTTCGAACTGTCAAAACGATTTGCTACTTTGGAATTTATATGAAACACTAGTATGTGACGTCACGATCAAGTTACCTACTCTTTATGGTTTTAACGGGTTCTAAAATAGAAATTGTCTTTAATACTAACTGCTGTCTACGTTTCTCTATTAATCTTCTGGTGCTTTATTTCCTGCATGGTGTAAAATATTTTATTTTAAATACAGTGAAATACCCTATTGGCACAATTGGCCTATCAGATACCTAAGTGGCCCAGTCTAAAAGCAAATCGTGTTAGTTTGAATAAAAATAAATGTGCACAATTAGTTTTTTAGAATTTCCCAAGTCTGTATTTATGTTTAACCATCGGTCAGGTGTCTTTAATAACATTCTCATTCTGTTATTACATAATAGTAATTGTTCCCTTCATATTTAAACACAATCAATGACTCAACGCTACACAGCCCAATAGCATTGGTGTTTAACCTTTTGTCTATGTTGATAAGGATCCTGACCAAAATTTTTGTAATTTTCATGTACACAACTTTGGGAACAAATCAAATTATTTTATTAATTTTTTTGTCAAGTCTTAGTAAGATGGCATATTGTCGAGAAATTGAGACGGGTTCCGCCGTGGCGGGGTGGCCTAGGGGTTAAAGTCGTTAGCCCGGATTGCTAAAGACGCCGGTTCGAATCCGGCCTTCACGACTGGAGGGCTTCGTCCATGAATCTAGTACAACTGGATCGGTCATGAGGGGTGGGGTGGGTCTTATGTATCTTTCAGTAGGAGTCGCAGAGAAAGCGATGTTATTGTTTGTCCTTGTCAGTCTCATTTTTAGGGTTCCGTACCCAAAGGGTAAAAACGGGACCTAACTACACTGTCCGTCTGTCTGTCACCAGGCTGTATCTCATGAACCGTGATAGCTAGACAGTTGAAATTTTCACAGACGATGTATTTCTGTTGCCGCTGTAACAAATACTAAAAAGTACGGAACCCTCGGTGGGCGAGTATGACTCGCACTTATCCGGTTTTTATTTTTATTCCCCACCGTAAATTTAGTATGGTTTATGGTGGGCTACAAATCTACTCGACCAATCATATTGTCGCATTGCGTATGTTTTGTCCCTCACGGGCGCACGCGTATAGCTCATCTATGTAATGCTAGGTCTATGATAGGTATAGTAATAAAATTTCACCTTGTATGGTCAACTGAGGTTTGAACTCGCTATTTTTGACCACCACATATACATGAAACGTTAATGAAAGAAAAAAATATTGTTCTTTTTACTAGTTACATACTTTATTTAATGACACAAAACTTTCACATTTTATAAATAAATCAATAGCTGCTCGAAAAAACACTGGACCACATATTCGAGTTTGTCTGGAAAAAAAAGTATAACACTTGACACTGACAGATCAGATTCATAATTCATAACAATCATATGTTCATAACTGATCCAGCGGGCGCAGCATGGTTCCATTTTTATCGCCTGTCACTATGCCCGTCACTTTCGCACTTACATACTTGTTAGAACGTGACAGGCATGGTGACAAGCGATAAAAATGCGACCGTGCTGCGCCCGCTGATCTAATGTGAATGAGCTGTTATAAAAATCCGAATATACGCCTGTATAATAATGCAGGAATATACCGGGTGTTTCCTGTAACAGGAGTAATAAATTAAGCTGTAGGCTGTACTCCAAACTGACCAACATTTGTTCAGCAACTTTTAAAAATAACTAGTGTTTTGACTTTCATTACACTTTAAAATTTATTCTAAGACGCAATGTATTGCAAAATTTGTTATGTTTAAAGGATGATAAGAAACGTCAAATACAGATGGCAGCGTACATTAAAAATAATATTTAATTAGTATGAAAAAGGTATAATGTAATAAATCATAATTTTAAAAAGTGCTGAACAAATGTTGGTCAGTTTGAGGCGTACAGCCTCCAGTTTAATTTATTGCTCCTGTTACAGGAAACACCGTGTATAAGTGTAATAATGCAATCAATAATTACTTGCGAATTCGAGTCCTTTTCTTGTTTCACTTTTCTGGGTTTGTGATAAACTTTTTTATCTATGGAGTTCCTAAAACGATAAAAAATGGGGTTGGACTACAGTCAAATACAGATGGCACCAGCAGTTTTACCTGAATACCTACCCTATGAATAGTATAAAATTCTTGTAAATAGGTGCCATTTGAAAATAGCATGATAGAGATGTGCCTTTCTCGATAACGTTTTCCGTTTTGTATGGGCTAAGACCTATATAACTCCGTATAAGATATACAGTCTAAGGAAAAAACTTGCCTTGGAAATCAATAAAAAATGATTCTCGGATAGATGGCGCCTACACCTTTGGCCTATTCTCTGCTAGATGGCGTTGCCGGTTACGTTTGTTATTTAACCATTTTAACACATATCAGTGAAAGAACATAGGTCAAAATCATATAAAAAATACAAATAAAAAAATCATTAATCCATATGTATTATGATACATTTTATGATATTTATTCTTTATACAGTTTTATTTTTAGTTTTAATCGTGTGTCGATAGATGGCAGTAAATTTAATGAGACTACAAAATTTACTATGACAGTATCCCTCTATCTTATATATTCTCTTTGGTATGGATGGGGAACGTTCACGCTCGAGATTTTTTGCACAGCACAGAAAGGCACAACTTAAAGCACGATATTTTTCATCAAATCATTTGTTCATAATTTCCTTTCTCAGTAAGCTAATTAATTGAAACTCGAGGTTTGCCGGAGACGCTATGCGAAAATGAAACCTGAGGGCCTACCGCGAATACCGACGAAGTTCGCAAATTACGGGCATCTTTCTCTGTCACTCTAATTACGCCTTGATTGGAGTAAAAGAGAAAGATGCCCGCAATTCGCGAACTTCGGTGTTCGCGGTAGGCGTTTCAGAGCGGGCTTTTTTTAAATAAAAGTTTACCTGCGTTTGTAATACTTCAGGGCGTGAGCTTGTTCCTCAGTGACGACTGGTCGCCATTTTGGCGTAATGTTCACAGAGCTGCTATGCATCTGTAAATGCTTAAAATAAGATTTATATTTAGTATTATTCCCCACCGGCGCGGCGGGCCCACGGCGTTCGCGTTCGCAACGAGATCGCCCACGTATAGCACACTACGTAGGTACCTATAATAGTAGCCTTTTTTAAGTTCGAAAGAGGTTTACTCTATAAAAGATTTTTTAGATGATAATAAGGACTTGTAAATATATCTACTTATTATACATATTTTGACATGCATGCTCTTAAAAATTGTATGCTGAAGGCGCCAAATAGTGAAACTGAATGAAATGTAACAGCCTTTATCCTATGTTAGACAATTTTTTTTAACAATAATAATCGCCTTTAGGCTTTTATTCTAGAAATATTTAGAAGCAAGCTAACGCTGCATCTTACGTAACCAACTCGTGAACGCGAAGCGAAGCGGCCCGGCGCGACGCGACGGGCCCACGGCGTTCGCGTTCGCAACGAGATCGTCCACGTAGGACACTTCTATAGGTATCAAATTGATTCACCCCGCGCCGTATCGCTTCGCTTCGCATTCGCGTGTTGTTCGCCTACGTAGTACGCTGTGTAATACAGTTAAATACCTGAAGACTAACTTTTTTACGACATGGGTAGCACTCCTTCAGTCTCTTTGCCTTAGTGCCTGAAATAAAACAGACTCCTGAAATCTTAAGAGGAAAGGGGACGATCTCTCCATACCAAAGATAGATATAACTCCGTAATAGATGGATACAGTATAAGGAAAAAACGTGCCTCGAAAATCAAGAAAATTTGATTCTCGTTCAGAGGGCGCTACTAGTTTTGGCCTACTATCGTATAGATGGCGTTGACGGTTTCGTTTGTTATTTAACATTTTTAACGCATATCAGTGAAAGAACATGGGTCAAAATCATAAAAATAATTAATGCAAATAAAAAAAATCATTTATCTATATTTAAATACATTTTATCCAATTTTTATAAATCTTCATTTTTATTTAGATGGCAGTGAATTTACTGGGGTTACAAAATTTACTATGACAGTACCGCTCTAGTATAAATTACCTACTCTATGTCCATACTAACGTAGTCCCAAATATCCTCTTGGATGTTTACATTATGGAAAATATTAGTCTTGCATAATTTGTTGTATTTATGTATTAACCAATAGCTATAAATAAATAAATAAACACAAAATAAAAATGTTATTTATTTAGATATCAACCCATTATATTAAGGGGGTATGAATGGTCGACTTTTTCGATTTTTAGGGCTCCGTACCCAAAGGGTAAAAACGGGACCCTATTACTAAGACTACTCTGTCTGTCTGTCTGTCACCAAGCTGTATCTCATGAACCGCCTGTCTAGCTGTAGATAGTCACACGAGCAAAATTAAAAACTAAATTTCACCCCATACAAAAAGCTCCCTTCACAGAGTTCGGCCAGGGACCCAGTTCCGCGGGGTATAGCGCGGATCCCGTGCCCAGGGTTACGGGCGAAGACCTTAACGGCTGCAAAGGCGGAGGTGGTAACCACCAGTACGGCGGAGCAGGCGGAAGAGGCAAAACCCCACTGTTAAGCTGCCCTTACATATTGAGGTCACAGGTTGCAGTGGAATGCAGCACTAGGCAGGGTGCTGTTAGTAGGGATGGCAGCGGATGAGGCTTAGAAAAGCCCAACGGTGGCTCCCACACGTCTCCAAGAGGAATACTGTCTTTGCGTCAGGCGGCAGCCGGCAGTAAAAATAGAAGCCACAACACTTTCCCTGTTCAAATATGAAAAGTCCAGATAAAAGATTGAGTACTAATGCTAGGGCGTTCCCCTCAAGCGACGGTCATCGATGCGACACATGTGATACAATGCGATTGGCTACCTGGAACCTTGGTTCCTTGACTGGCAGAGGCACAGAACTCAGCGATGTCTTAAAGAGACGTTGCATCGACGCATGTTGTTTACAAGAGACCAGGTGGAAGGGGTCAAAATCAAGAATACTCGGCAACGGCTACAAACTACTATACCACGGTACCACCAACGGCAGAAACGGAGTTGGCATAGTGCTATCTGAGAAATTAACCCAGAGATTATTACACGTCGAAAGAGTCAGCGATAGGCTCATGGCAGTGAAGATCGCCCTAGAGGGTCAACCATGTACGAATATTATCAGTGCATACGCACCACAAACAAACAGCAGTGAAGATGATAAAGACGCATTCTGGGAAGACCTTAACAAATTCATCAGTGAAATCCCAGAGGATGAAAGCCTATATCTTGGTGCAGATCTAAACGGTCATGTGGGCGAAAACAATATTAACGCTGAGCAATGGCATGGCGGTTTTGGATTCGGTACTCGTAACGCGGACGGTGATAGAATCCTAGAATTTGCAGCGAGAAACGAACTTGCCATTGTGAACACTTACTTTAAAAAAAAAAGAGACCACCTGATAACATATCGGAGCGGAGGACATCTGACCCAAATAGACTATGCCCTTGCAAGGCGAAAACATCTTGGCAAAGTCAGGGATTGTAAGGTAATTCCAGGAGAGGCCCTGACCTCTCAGCACAGACTATTAGTATCAGTCCATAAGCTAAATAAACCTGTCAAGTGCAGCAACAAGCAGATACCTAAAATTAAATGGAAATCCCTGAAAACCGCCGCGGGATCAAGATTCATTCAAGACATGGAAACGTACTTTGGCACAAAAGACACTTCAAAAGTAGAAAACCCAAACGATATGTGGAACGATTTCGAATCGTTCTGTAGAAAATCCGCAGAAACACATTTAGGGAGAACCAGGAGTAAGAGAGCCCCCTTCAAAGAGACCAAATGGTGGCAACAATCTGTCAAGGATGCTGTACAGACAAAGAAGTTTGCATTTAAGAAATGGCAAGAAACCGGTAATGATGCGGATAAAGAAGACTACAAGAGAGAGAAATCTAACGCAAAACGTGAAGTGGCAATCGCACGAGCCAAGGCCGATGCTGACTTTTACAAAGAATTAGAATCTTCCACTACAGAAATCAATATCCATCAGGTCGCAAAAACTCGAAATAAAAACAGCAAAGACATAACTTCAGCCAAATATATCACAGATAAAAACAATAAACTATTAACAAAAGACAATGATATAAGAGAAAGATGGGCAGAGTACTACCGCCATTTGCTTAATGTTACGAATCCCAGAAATTTAAACCATGAAAATCCATCGCCGGTCCTAGGTCCAATAACAGCAGTTACAACGGATGAAATCATCAAAGAGATTAGAAAGATGAAAAACAACAAAGCCCAAGGTCCAACCGAGATACCAATAGAAATCTGGAAACATATAGGGCACTCTGGCATCGACTGGCTAAGCGAGATGTTTAACAGACTTATGGCAGGACATAAAATACCAGATGCTTGGAGAAGAAGTCATTTAATACCGTTTTACAAAGGAAAAGGCGATGTACGTGACTGTGGGAATTACCGAGCAATAAAGCTCATGGATCATACCTTTAAACTATGGGAGAGGATAATCAACAGCAGACTTAATGGTATCGTGAAGCTCACACCCAATCAGTGCGGGTTTGTAGCTGGAAAGGGCACCTCTGACGCCATTCAGGCTATAAGAATCCTGATTGAGAAAGCCAAAGTCAACAACACAAACCTGCATATGATATTCATCGACCTTGAGAAGGCGTTTGACCATGTACCACGCGACCTTATATGGGAGGCTCTCCGCGCCCAGCTTATCCCAGAGCCGTATATCAATCTTATTATGGACATGTACACAGACGTCTCTACACAGGTGATTTGCCCAGCAGGTGTGAGTGATAGCTTCGAGCTCAAGGTCGGTGTACACCAGGGTTCCACACTTAGTCCACTTCTCTTTAATGTCACGATGGATTACCTCACTCGAAAATGCCAACGGACTGTACCCTGGCACCTTTTATATGCCGATGATGTGGCCTTAATAGCAGAGACTGATACTATACTGAGAGACGATTTGAATAGCTGGATAGAAGCGCTAGAAGGACACGGCCTAAAAATAAGTCGTAAAAAGACCGAACATATGTCCTTTCTGTTCGACAAAACGGCTAATAACCCAGAAGATTTCAAATTCTATATAGGAAATGACCGCCTGCCAACTGTTACAAAGTTTAAGTATCTTGGCTCCGTACTCAGCAACGACGGAAAGATTGACAGCGATGTAGTCCATAGAACTCAGACAGGCTGGATGAAATGGCGAGAACTCACAGGCGTCCTATGCGATAGAAAAATACCTCTGAAGGTGAAGGGTCATGTATACAAGACAGCAGTAAGACCAGCGATGCTGTATGGATCCGAGTGCTGGGCTACAAATAAACCCCACCTGAACAAGCTCCACACCACTGAGATGCGCATGTTACGCTGGTCAGCGGGTGTCACCATGATGGACAAAATAAGAAACGTGTATATCCGGGGTAGTCTCAAAGTAGCGCCAATAACAGAAAAGCTGACGGAAAAACGTCTGAGGTGGTACGGTCATGTACAGAGGCGTCCAGTAGACTACATGGTTAAGGTAGCGCTCGATATTCCAACGACGAAGCGAGGAAGTGGAAGACCACCTACCACCTGGCTGACGACGGTTCAGCGAGACCTGAAAGAGCTTAATATAGACGCCGACATTGCACTCAATCGTGCAGAATGGAGGAAAAGAACAGGGAAGGCCGACCCCAAGTAAATGGGAACAAGGCCTAGCAGGATGATGATGAACAAAAAGCTCCCTTCCGTCACATTTTTGAGGACAAAAAACAAGACAACCGCGCGATTACGCAAACTTTTCATACAAACGTGTAGTCCTCATTTTCCTCTCTGGATATTAACATTATTGAAAAGATTTTGAGAATTTGGTGCATGCCCCTCCGTTTTTTTTCGAGATTTTAATTAGTATTATAAGGTGGCATTTAAATATTTGTATGGAAGTCTTATAAGTAATAATAAAGAAACCGGACAAGTGCGAGTCGGACTCGCACACCGAGGGTCCCGTACTTTTTAGTATTTATTGTTATAGCGGCAACAGAAATATATAATCTGTGAAAATTATAATTGTCATAGCTATCACGGTTCATGAGGCCTGCTGACAGACAGACGAACAGACAGACAGACAGACAGAAAATGACTGACAGACGGACAGTGGACCCGTTTTTACCCTTTGGGTACGGAACCGTAAAAATCGTAGCGCTGCTGGCTGAATCTACTGCACCTTAAAATACAACCAACCTTTTCTCAAATAACGATACATTTTAAAACTTGGCTTTTCGATTACGGAATATTTCTGAAACATAAAAAAAAAATCTTGACGGTAGTTCTGTATAATTATAAATTAAAATAATATGAAGAATTAAGAGAGTGCGACTTGCAATCCGGAGGTCGCGGGTTCAAAGCTCGGGTCGTACCTAACCTACCAATGAGTTTTTCGGAACTACGTATCATGTCATATTTACCATCCGCTTTTCGGTGAAGGAAAAAATCGCAGGGAAACCGGACTAAACGCCCTTCCCCTCTGGGTTAGAAGGTCAGATGGCAGTTGCTTATTAAAAATCAGAAGTAAGTACAGTTAGCAATAAAAGTGTGTGTCACAAAAATAAATTTTTGACAATTACTTGTTTTCTGAACGAGGTTTGAATTTTTTGAACTCACGACTACGTTTTTTGCCAATTTAAGGGTTAAGCGAAAGCGGCGTTGCTGACCTGTGGCTAAATCAGGGCTCGGAACCGGTATTGAAGTACCTGTTAATATCGTTCCAAAACCGTTATATTATATCGTTAACTAAAAACTTAATCAAGAACGAAATGAGAACGTATTTGGCATAAACCGTTATCTCAACAGAACAGTTCAACCGGTAACCGCAAACAGAAACGAAATCCTTTTCGTTCCCGGGTGAATGAACGAAACCGATTTGAAAAATAAAACGATTTCCGAGCCCTGGGTCGAATCGAAGTGATGGTGTGTGAGTACCTTAATACGTGAGTCACGTGAGTGGGACGAGGTCAGTAGGTTCATAGAATATACCTGGTTGTAGTACTCCTCCGACTGAAAACGAATGTTAATGTAAAGCTATCATACCAATAATGACACGTTTAAAAATATTTCAGAGAAAATTTGGAGTATTTTCATATTTCACTGCTAGCTGTAAATTTTCTTACGCTTTGCACGTTTAAAAATGAATTAATTTTAGATATGTTATAATCTACCCCTCTATCGTCCGAATATCAAAGAGCGATAGAGGCAGATAAAAATTTTCGATTTCTCAATGTTGGCGGAAGGATTTCTGAGTAACGTAACCAAGGGGGCCTACCGCGAAAATCGAGTCGAATCGAAGAATCGCGGATATCATTGTTATTGAATTGTTATTATTAGTTATTTTTAACAAAATAAAGCAATCGAAGTGGGTACGATCAAAAATAAAATTATGCATTTTTAGAAGCAAAATTCATGTTAAAAACTTTTGTGCAGAAATAGTTACAAACTTTTAATGGTGCTTGTTAGACCTATGTTCGTGATTTTTCTATCGGACGAAAGTTGTTCAATCAGGTTTCGAATTTGAATCGATGAAGTTACTATAGAAAGTCCTCGATCAAGGTTCATTCATTTTTTTTGGTGAACGTATTACGACCTCAAACAAAAAACGCTAAGATTTTTCAAAATTGCTGGCTGAACCCACTGTTAAAGAAGTATATCTATGTATATTTAGATCAGTACGGTTTCACTCAGTATTCTTTTTAATCGCTTTTGGCGACGTGTTTCGGATTCCCAAAAGCGATTAAAAATAATAGTGAGTGAAACCGTACTGATCTAAATATTTTGAAATATGTCTCACGATAGTTTAATTTCGAATATATGTATGTTTAGGAATCTCACCTGTAATAAATAGTTAGACGCTGAAAGAACGCCACCTAAATCTGTGAACAGAAATTCTCCTTTTAAATAGTCTAAATTAGTACCATGAATACACTTAACTCATACAAAATACTGATCCATGTCATAACGGAATAACATAAGTATTTAATCACACACCCGCAACATCAAACTACTCATTCTAGTTCGCAGTCTAATACTCGAGGCCAATTCGGATTAAGCAATTTTTTACGGTTTTAATCTTGTTTTGATTCGACCTAAACGATGGCCAATACAACAGGCGCCTTACCAGCTGTGCGAGGTAGGCCAAAATCCAGAGAGGAAAATGTTGAGAATGTTTTTATGGAAATTTTACCACTAATATTTCCTCTTAAATGAGAGATCGTAAAATATGATCGTTCAAATATCTTTATTGCCAATATATTACATTTACATGGAATATAGACCCCGTAAGAGCACAGCAATTTAGTCTTAATCAATCAATCAATCAATCAATCGATATATTTTATTTTCAGACCATGTCCATCGTGTTAGTGTACATTCCCTTAAGTCTATGTTAGTTAAACCTATACGAACTTATAATAACTTATAAACTAAATAATACGCGATCTAACTTCAAGCGCAAAGTCAGCTTGCTCCTATAATTTTAATTACCTATATTGTAGCTTCATTTCTTGTGTACTATTTATTTGTAAAAGAATTGTGTAAAAGAGTTTTTAAGAGCAAGTTTGGCCTGGCCAGCCACATAAGAGCTCATGAGAGGGAAAAACCTTGATTGTTGAGGTCACCGTCATCGAAATCGTCATTTATTTACTGTAATTTGGGCCGAACTCGATAAACATAATTATTTTTGTGTTTATGTAGGTTTAGCTGCTTAAGTGTTTTACGAGTAATTATCGTTATTGTTAAGTTTTAGTATAAGTAGGGATATCTGTTTAAGTTCCGATTACAACGCTGTCTTAAAATTAATGCCTGAACTCCTAGTGGGAGTTGTGTTAGGATGCATGCTAAATTTATCATTTTGTAATCTTATCTGGGTATTGTCACTGGCCTGTGTCTGTTTTTTTCCCCAATAAAGAAAATTAAATAAAACTAAGCCTTAGCCTTAAGCATTAGGTATTAACCTTACTCAAAAACTACACTGCACAGACATTTAAATAAAACTATTCATTAAAAAATAATAAATAATAGTATTATGCAGTAAAATCGTAAAAAAAATGTGATCGCTTTTACACTGGAACAGTCTACATGTGGCAGCAACAGATGTTGAGAAATGGTGCATCTAGATTGCCTAGATTTTATTTTATTTTGTTATTGTGTTTTATTTTATAATTTATGTGTGTGTTTTGTGAATTGTAATTGTATGTCACTAATCTTAATATGTATGTATGTATGTAAACACTTTATTGTACATAAGACAGATTACAAACACAATAAAAGAACATAAATATATACAATGTACAAAGGCGGACTTATCCCTATAAGGGATCTCTTCCAGTCAACCTTTGAGCAATTGAGAATGAAACAATAAACAGATCAAGATAGACAAACGAACACTATGAACAGAAAGTAAATTATGGTTCAATTATTACAAACGTAAATAATTAAAACCTGTAATCTAGAATATAAAATAAACATATATATACAATACATATCCATATAAACACAAATATATACCCATAAATACATATATATACATATATATATATATATATATTATCACAACTAAATAAATAATCTTAGTACTCAACTAAGTACAACACAAGTCATCAGAAAGCCACAACTTATGTAATTTTCCCTTGAGTGATGCTACCGACTGGGACTGTCTAAGGGATAATGGCAACTTGTTCCACAACTGTACAGCGCGCACTGTGAAAGACTTCGCATATGACCGGGTCTTGTTACACGGCACAGCGAGAGTCAGGTTTGCACTCGATCTCAAGCGATAAATAATTGAATTGAATTGAATAAGCGGGTTCTACAGTATAGTTAGATTAAACTAACCGTGATGACATAACAATGGATCCCGTTTCGCGGCGGGACCTTTATATCTATTTTCATTCCGGTTATTTTCCATTACCATGTCCCAATTTTTCCGCATCGGCTAAAATAATAATGTTAAAATTAGCAAAGATTACTAGTTTTTATACTTAATTATTTATAGGTCTAGGTTACTTATAGGTCTAGGTAAGTATAAGTTGTAAATTGAGCATAATACAAAAGTGATTATGGTATCAGCTCATACTTTATAGTGAAATTGTTTTCACTGACGCCGAGCTCATGGAGATCTACTTCCGCTCTATCCGCCCACCTTATGCCCTCTGTGCGCTTAATTTGTTTTGTGCTGTTGTTATATAATTTCAAACACAATCTTGTATTGGTAATGGAATAAATAAATATGAAATATGAATAAGTAATTGGTGAGATCAAAGCACATCGTTTCCGCTGGTTTGGCCACTTCGAAAGGATGGAAGAAAATCGTGCGGTAAGGAGAGCACATTTGGGGCGACCGACTGGACGTCATCCTAAAGGGTCACCCATTACCAGTCCGCCGGACGATATCGGCCTGTCAGTTGTTCGGTACTGTTAAATTTTTGTTCTAACTGACAGGCCGTTATCGTCCGGCGGACTGGTAATGGGTGGGCCCCTTAAGTATCGGTGGGCAGATAGCTTAGTACCTACTAAATTAACTATTCCATTTACTTTTCTCTCAAACAGCGGGCTCCACCAATCTGAAGTGATAGTGCTGACATCGGCGACCGCCTTTGTTATGGTTGACGTCGATCTATTGCCTTTTACAGTCTCATTTCTGTTCCTCTTTGGTTTCGCAGTCTCATCTGTGTATTCTAGTATTACTTCATCACTGTCTGGCCAAATAAGTCTTTCCGTGACTTCCTCTGCAACGATAATTGATGGCACAATAAGTATATTGAATTTTATAACCAATCGTTTCTCACTTCGTTTTTTTAGCATTAGAAAAACGGGTAAACAATCTTGACGTGTCTTTTTATTGAAAAACACGTTTGAAAAATAAGTCTTAGTTAATAGTTTACTTCTTATTCTGCTCAGAATCGTCATTCTTATCAAAACCTGGCGAAAAAAATATCGAAAACAAAATAAAAATCGGCCCAAGTTGTAGGCAGACCTATAATATTATATTTACTTATAACTTTGCCCTTGAACGGTTTGATTGGGGTACGGTACTTCGGGGCGCATTCAGAGGTCCCATAACTCTGCACAGCAGTATCTGTAATAAAAGAATATCAAAAATAACAGCCATGTCTCTAGAGGTGCATCAGCATGCATGAGATAACTGGAAGTTTGTACGGATTCGTACGCGAATTAAAATGATTTTTATTTAAACTGATTACTATTTTACCATTTGTGGGCCAAGATAACCACGGAGTGGGTGCCCCATGTGTCAAACTGGGGATCTGGCATACCTCGTCGGCGATGGCGGGATAACTTGGACTCCTTTTTGAGAGACTGGCCAGATGTAACTCTAAACCGGGAGAAGTAAAAGAAGAGGGGAGAGGCTTTTGCCCAGCAGTAGCTCACACAATCAGCTCGCAATAATAAGAATAATAAGCCCGCATGACAGCTTGTGGGCCTTGTGGTAACAAACCCACAGACCCGAGTGCTCCCAAGTCGGTCCCCTTCGGTCTCCGACTCCGGCGTGTCTTCATCAGTCAAAGTGGGTGGACCCGAAGGGGACCCGCAGGACTCTCAGCTCTGGCTTGCCTTCATTGGCCGTCCAGAGAAGTCTTTAGAGAGGGTGGAAGTGGAAAAAGCATAAGACGCGAGTTGGCACAGTGGTTGTTAACAGTCACTGGGTAGAAAGCGGCGCACACCGGCACCCTTGAGCCGCTCACACCGGTGTTTCCCCTGGTCGTCTTTACGACAGCAAAATTAATTTTAGAACTCTTTTCATTTTTGTTACTATAGCCCCAACGCCTACTAAGACCGGTTCACGGGTCTCAAACGGGACTGTGTACCCGTGAATGGGTTCCAGCAGGAATTTTACATGAAATAAAATGTGTCGTAAAGGGCCTCTGCGATGTTGGCTTCGGCCCCATGCACGCCTCCAAAGGTCCGGGACCATCGGGTCCCGAGATATGGAAAGACATACAAATAATAACTTACGGTACGTGGGCATGCTTGGCGATGCATCCGATTGCGTCTTGATATGTTTCACTACTACTGTACAACCCCTTTGCGTCTGGCACCCTTCGCTCGGGGCTTCGCAATTACACCAACGTTCTGGAAATATAATTATTATGCTGCCAACCTTACGTAAGCGAACAACTCGCGAACGCGTAGCGGCGCGGCGCGGCGCGGCAGGCCCACGGCGTTCGCGTTCGCAACGAGATCGCCCACGTAGGACACTTCTATACTCGTAGGTATCAAATAATTGATTCACCCCACGCCGCATCGCTTCGCTTCGCGTTCGCGTTTGCGTCTTGTTCGCCTACGTAGTACGCTGGGTAACTTGCGTTTGTTTACATACTCCACTTACAGAAGGTCGGTATAGCAGGAGCAGCGAATCTCTTCCATTTTGACTGTCTATGCGAAGTACGTATACAAAGACGAAAGTCCCCTATCGCGGTCTTCCCAACCAAGAACCAAAAGTTTTATATCATAGGACATAGGAAGATCAGTTTCCTCACATTGACCTTATACGTATAAGTATTATAAGTAAGATTCTCTAAACTTATTTATAAGTGACATACGTCACATACGTTTTTCGTATGCGAGATGGCTTGTGTAGGATAGACTGGCTACGTTTGTAACGTTCAATTGTACCTAGAGCACGGGTGCTCGACTCCGTTCGGCTCAGCATTGTTCCGAGCAATTATTAGGGTTGGCACAACTTGACGCCCTTTGCGTGCACGACCACAGATAAGATAATGACCTGAATTTTGACAACCTTAAATAGCCAAAAGGGAGTGCCATATGTTAGAACATGACCCTGAACCGCTGTCAAACTTCGGTTTTGTAGGAAGTTTCCTTTCTGTACGGTAGTACTATTATTTATTCTGTGCCTAGAGCGAGTTTCGTAAATGTTCGAGCAGATTCATGCGGAATATTAAACTAGTAACATAAGAGGAGAACAATTATTACATACCTCGAAACCTATAATACAGTTTGGTAATATAAATACCTTGCAATCTTGTTACAGCTTCTTTTTCAATATCACGCCTTAAGAGATTATTACATTTGCAGGTGTTTTTTATTTGAGTTCTTTTAGAGTTCGCCAAACTGCAATAATTAACAATCAGATTAGAAAGAATAACTTACAGGTACAAATGTATCACTTAACTTCAAATTCGGGTAAATCCATCTGTCAAGGGCCCTCCACACTCATGCGCGATCGCGGCGCGAAGCTGCGAACGCGAGTGTGGAGTTTAGTTCGCTAATCAGCGAAATAGACTCCACACTCGCGTTCGCGGCTTCGCGCCGTGTAGTCTAGAGCGGGCTTCAGATTATGCGATTTTGGTATTAATAAGAGGTAATAGGGTATTAGATATTTGCTGAGAGACTAAGAGGGTCTAATGGAAGTTTGAACTTTGAAGTTAAGCGACACAAGCTCGTTTTTACGAGACTCGGCGCTTAAAACACTTTAATCTTTTAAGTCCCGAGTCGAGTCTTTTTTAAGAGCAACTCAAAAGGACTCGAGCCTCCAAATAAAGACTCCGTGAAATTTTTTATAGGTTTTTCCTAAATAACAGTAAATAAATTAGGCGTCATTGTATGTATGATTTGGGTACCTAATCCACAAATTATACAATGCATTTCGAAATTATTTGTGAAAAAAATCGAGTTCTCTGAAAAGGACTCAAGTCTCTACAAAAGACTCAAGAGTCTCTATCAAGTTGAAAAGAACTCGTGTTTAGACTTAATTATGATACAGAAAAACCGAGTCGAGTCTTGAAGCAGAGGACTCAAAGGACTCGATTCCTCCCAACACTAGGAGAGGGTCTTTGCCCAGCAGTGGGGCACCGGAACAATTTATAAAAGCAGGTATTAGGGAGTTTTCAGAAAATAGTGTACCCAATTAGCGTAAGTAGTTAAGAAAAGTTAATCGCTGTCAGTTTTGTGACGACAATTAAGCATGAAATCATTATAAATAAATAAATAAATAATAAATATTATAGGAATTTTTTTTACACAAATTGACTAAGCCCCACGGTAAGCTCAAGAAGGCTTGTGTTGTGGGTACTCAGACAACGATATATTTAATATGTGTAATATACAAATACTTAAATACATAGAAAACAACTATGACTCGGAATAACTAACTGGGTTTATGGGAATAACTTTTTTGTCTCTTTTTACTTACGTTGTAATATCGCTTATAGTTTATGAAATGAACACCTTGAAATTTAATGCTTAATTATCGTCTCAAAACTGACAGTGTTTAACTTTTCTAAACAACTCACACTAATTGGATACACTATTTTCTGAAAACTCCCATTAAGGAAACAGTTCATACTCACGAATTCTCCGAATTACTGATACCAGTAGCAACCGATTCTTTATTTTTATATTTTTCATTCATTTTTTTCGTTTTAACCTGGAGGCATCTATTTACCATAGTATGGGAAGAGTCTGCTAAACGTTCGTCTTCATGATCACTTCCAAAAGTTTGACAACCCTCTAGTTTCATTGGCTCTACTTTCCATTCATGGACACAAGGTTCTACGGGTTTAATTTTTATGTCACTAGTAGAATATCTCGTTTCTAGACATTGTGTACTTTCTATATTTTCAATAGCTACGGCTTGCATGGTTTGTTCGTCTTCTTCACTATCTGTCTCCTCGTCTGAGTCACATTGGTAAAATTTTGGGTGTTTACATGGTGGCTCATTTTCTAGTTGATCGTTCGATTCAACTTGAATGAAATGTTTTTGTCCTTCGCAATCTGTGTCTGAAATTTTCAACACTACTCCGTCAGAAAACGCAACAGATCGGCTTTTTCTCGTCATGTTGCAAGCTATTTGCGAAATAGTCTTTAGCCTTTTACTAAGGTTGAACGGTTTACCTGCGGTGCCACCGTTGATGTTTTTATCGTCTTCTGTAACTAAGATAATTTTAAATGTAAAAATATCAGGATATCCACATATTTGTAGAACGACGAAGTGTTTTAAAAACTTTTGAATAGAAACTATTCCTTTATGATGTTTTTTTGCAATTGTTAAACGTCTAAACTCTATTAATTAAAATATAAATACTGAGCAAACACGTACATAAAATGATAACCTCTCTGGCTGACCGAATATCATAGTGTCTTCTTTTACCTTGGTGCATTATCTCCGCTGGTTTTGCTTTTATTTCAGCCCTCTGAATCTGTACTTCATTATCTGTAAATTTTACTTCACGGTGTGGGTCCTTTTGGTCTTCCTAAATGAAATAAGATAGTAAAACAAACATTTTTCAATATAAATTTTTTTGTTTACTACATAGATTGGAGTAGCGGGGCGTGCAACATAATCTTAGGAAAAACTTAGCTATCTTATAAAAGGCATGCCCAATGCCTGCAAGTTCCATGAATTATAATATCTAATACATAAATATGTAAGTATACTTACTTTTTTCGGATATTCAGACATTTTGGAGTCCACAGGACCCAACAAAATATCAGTATTTGCCATATTCATAATACCATTATATTTGGCCATCCTTTTATACGATTCCCTTTCTTCAAGACTGCGAGATTCTCTGTAGCTCCTAGGATTATCGTTAACATTGCTTCCTTTTATAGCGTTCTCTTCTTTTTTAAATCCACGCTTTTTCCTCCTTTTATAATTCGCAAAAAAGTTATAAAAGGATGGTTCGTTTTTCAAATTGATAGAAAATAAATGTGGTGAGCGAGTCCTTCTTCTTCTCACACGAAGACTTCCCCAAAATCCAAGTTTTTTGGTATTTTGGCGTCTTGTTTGAGCTGTACTAGTTTTAAGGTCACCATTGTTTTGAATTTCTATATCATTGATGTCATTTGATTCTTTGGAAGGACATTCAACGTCGCTTGTATCTGCAGCAGCCTGTATATCAAAAGTTTTCTCTTTTCTAGAATTGCTTACATTGTGCGAGTAATTTTTACATTCATTCACTTGCTTCGCGGATTTTGGACGACTTTCAAAACCCATCGCATCTCCTGATGCTTGTTTCCTTTCTTTAAGCGACGTCTTAATGTTGACTGATGCGTTATTTCCTTGCACGAAACCGCCGTAATTGTCGTTTACAATGTCATTCACATTATCAACCGATTTATTATTATTGAAAACTTTACTGACTATTGACATAAGCCCTAAACCTATATCACGTTGATTTCTGCGTTTTCGTTTCTTACAAATGAACCTTTTATCACAATTAATTCTAAAATACTTTGATCTTTCTATAACACTGTTAGTTATTGATTTCTTGATGTCCAAGAAACGTTTTACATTACGCCTTGCAGACCACAAATTTTTAGTCAGTTTCATCAATGTATGTTCTTTTCTTTCTTGGGCACTTCGTATATATTTCAAAATAGGTTCTGATTTTCCAAAGTTAAAGTCTGTCTGTAAATCAGTATTTCGTATGGCTTCGGTACTATTCGATTTCCTTGCGAAGCCTGGATTGTCAAACAAAAATCGAATTACGTTTCCCGAGGTTTCATTCCTGTCTTTAGTTTTACCATGATACTGATCGCAACTGCATTTATTACGTCTCTCTACAGATATTCTGTGAAATAGGTCAGAAGGCTGGAACATTTCCATGACAAGATATTCGAATGGTTTGTGTTTGGTAGTAACGTTACGTTTGTATTTATTACAATTCTCATCTTTTGTAGTTAGGAGCATCATCATTTTTATAATAGCACCAAATTTTCGTTTGGGAAACGATATGCCGTTTACTGTAACATCTGTATCACCAAAAACCATTGGCGCTTTTCTACTTTTGTATAAAGGCGATAAGTTTGCCTTATCTTCATTATTTTGAGGAATTTTATCTGCCATTATTTCATGTATCATATCAATCTGATTAGGTTTAAATATGGCTTCGCTCTTGATTGGAAAATCTCCATCTACTTTATGTAGACTAAAAGCATTATTACATTTCTTTTTAATCATTCCTCGTTGAGCGTAATCTTTGTTCAAAAAATCACAATCTAAGAGCGGTGTTGATTCTTGATTACTACTTCTACATCTTGAATACAAAAACACGCTGCTATTGTTTTTCTTATTACGATTACTCCATGTGCCTTTTTCATCCTCATTTATTTCATAATCCTTGTCAATGGAATAACAGCAGATTAGATGAAAAAATAGAATTACAAAATACGTAGCATAGTGATCCAGTCGCCATCAGATATATTAAAGCGGCCAAGGTTTACACAAATATCTGAACAAAGCCTATTTATTATCATGAAATTAAAGTATTTAGTACCCTGTCCGCTCCGACATATAATAGAATGGCGACTGTACTGTGTGAGTTATTAATCTTTGGTGGTACTTACTTGCGTTCCCATGAGAGGCATATTATCATCACCGTCATAATCAGAACCGTCGTCATCAGAGGCAAATCTAGAGGAAGTCAATAAATCAATTAAGTTATCAAAGTGAGGCTTGTTGTCATCTATTTTTAGCTAATGTTCTTCATAAGCTTGCTATTGCATAGTTTGCGTACCGATGGATATTCCAAATATTTTATCTCCAAAAAATAATCGACTAATTGATTTGCGATGTTTCATTAATGACTTGTGATACGCTAGCGATGATTCTTAAGCGAGGTTTAGACTAGCAAGAACTTGCATGCAATTTTCATTACATTGCGGTATCTGATAAACATTTTAAATGCAGTTTACCTTAGTAGTCAGCAATGTAACGTAAATTGCATGCAAGTTCTTGCTAGTCTAAACCTCGCTTTAGATAGGATAACTCGCACAACCTGTAGTACCTATTAGTTTAATCATTTTAGAGTTTTCATGTCTGGGACCCATTTCTCCACGCTGACAATTAATGCCCAGTAGGTTTCTGTACTTCTGTATCTATCTACTTCTCTCACTCTCACTGAGCGTAAGCGAAATGGATGTGCGTGATCGGGACCGTAGATAGCATGTTTTTGAATTTTATTTTTTTGTATTTTAAAGAAACAAAACGAAAGCCCCCAGACTCCAATGGCTCGGACACGTAGTCCGGATGAGGAAAGATCGTGCAGTCTGGAGGGCGTACTCTGGAGTACCAAGTGGCCGAAGACCGTCTGGACGCCCTAGGTACCGCTGGAGAGAGTAAGTGCAGAAAAACCTCAGCGAACTCGGCGCCGTCGACTGGACAGAGTAGCATGGCGGTCTTTGGTGTCGGAGGCCAAGATCCACTTCGGGTCGTTGCGCCACATTAGTAAGTTTAAAAAAAGTGATCGCTGAATTCCCTCAAGCATAACATTGCTCATTTTTAGAAACAATTTTCATATTTTTTAGTTTTTGTGCAAAATTTATTATAATTTTTTAAAGTGCTTTTTTGACCTATGTTCGTAATTTTATCTATCGAGTCAAAACCTCAAGATCCCAATCGCTGAAATCCCTAAAGAAAGGCCTCAAGATTGCTAATTGAATTTTTGGCTTTGATCTAAAAAAGCGCTACGACTTTCAAAAACTCCGTTCTCTGAGCCTACTGCACCTTAACACCTTGACATTTTCCTGTCGATTTCAGGGTGGTAAAGTAACAACGGTACCTAGCGTCAATATTACAGCAATGTGGGGCAAATTGTCAGTCACTTTACAAATTGTCCCCTTTGAGAAACTGGGTCTATAATGTTCCCGTTGTGAAACTGTGGCCTATAATGTCCCCGTTGTGAAACTGGGGTCTAGGGGCCTATCGAAGATGATAATCGTACATTGACAAACGCCAAACGAAAACTAAAAATCTATAAGGATGACGATGGCAGATGCGACGAAAAGTCACTTGACAATTTCCATACATTATTTAAGCCTTTATAAGGCAGAGGGAATATATTTCCCACATGATTTTGAACTTTGATTCAAAGTGATAGGGTTCAATTTTTCATAATTTCAGGCACACTTATGCCTTATAAAGGGTTAAGTTTCTATTGGCGTCCTTGGCTATCCTGGTCTTACTTTTCCAGGCTGACATCGCTGAAGTCGCCGTAGTCTTCGGGCGAGTAGCATATCGTGCAGAGCTCTCCGATGTCCACGAAACACCGGGCGCAGTACACTCCGGGGCACGACGGAGTTTCACATCTGAAAGACTCAATAATGGAGGCTATGGTTCCTTTGTCTATCTATAGATTGCAAAGAGTTATTGATAGTATTACAGTCTATGAAGAAATCATGTCTCGAATTTAACTGCAAAAGTAGCTGACGAGAATGAGAGAATGACAAACAGATTAACAGATCTTTTGTTTGTAACATCAATAATTATTATTTGCAACTCTTTGTATAGTCTAGCGACCCGCCCCGGTTTCGCACGGGTAGTTCAACTAATTTACACAAAACCTTTACAAATTATACATATTATTATAAACCTTCCTCTGGAATCACTCTATCTATTAAAAAAACCGCATCAAAATCCGTTGCGTAGTTTTAAAGATCTAAGCATACATAGGGACATACAGACAGCAGGAAGCGACTTTGTTTTATACTATGTAGTGAAGAATCAACCTATTGGTTTTGATATTAGGTACTTAGTTAGTTTTAGAAACACAACATTTTAACCGTTTGGTGGCCGCTTTCCGATGAAAAATGCGTTTCTTGGACGACACTCGGTAAATTGCGAGTCACTTCTACTGACTGCTAAGCATGACTTGCGTTGTCACGCGCGACTACATAATAGCATAAAATCTTAGCAAGCAGTCTGGATAAGACACTCTCAGAATCGGGACAAGTGGTACACGGTGTATCCAAAGAGAGACAGCAGTGGATAAAAGGCTGTAACAATAGCGATTATACTAATGGGCATCGTACCTTTTCAGATGTCGATCGAGATCTTCTTGACGGTGTTTCGTACAGCACAGCAAGCAATGCAGCTCGGCTGGTCCCACTCCTAGCAAAGTCCGTAGCCACTGGCATCTGGCATAAGATATCAGTAGAAAGTTATCAAATCTTTTTTATGTTTAAAACGAAAGTTTAGGATTTTAGCTGGCTTGGCATCAAATAGTGAGCCCAGATCAGAATGAAATGACGGCGCGCCATATGCGAATCACGTTCGCAGCTGCAGAAAAAAGGTACCCCCTGCATAGAAGTTTGTATGCTGGGGGCAGGAGGGAATACCCAATACCTACTTTATACTCTGCAGCTTATGCTACATACCATGAAATGCAGGCAATCCTGTCAAAAAATGCTTCGCCATGACGAGCTTTCGTATCACAGCACTTAAAGATAATCGAGGTTAGTTAAGGTAAGTTAGATACACTAAAAAACTGAGTAGGCAAATGATTAGAAATACTAACGGTATACAATTATTTAGCATATTTTGAAATGTGTATTTCTGCTCCGACATGTATTTGAATTGTCTGTGAAGTTTCCTTCTAGCGTATTTCAGGAAGCAGCCTGCAAAAATCACATATTTCTTAAAAAAACTTGATCTACAATAATATTAACCGTTTTTTTTTAAATTAGTGTATTTAATTTTGAATCACTCGATTATGAGACAATTAAGTGGATCGTTGATTTTAACATAATTTGGTTGTAATTTAGCGAAAAGGGTGGAAGGAATAAAGAGGAACCTACGATAATTTGTCATTAAAATGTAAGTATGACTTTTCTTAGTAACAAAAAGTTCATTATTGACAGATTATTGTAGGTTATTACACTATTATATTTTCTCCGTATTCATGAATCATTTGGTTGCATGTAATTTATCATCATCAAAATTGATTGAATGTTGCGCAACAAATAAAACGCCTACTGACTTACTGAAATGACATACGAAATGTAAAGATGGATGGCATCCATTCTGACATGACGAACTTCTCTCGTCAGGAATGGGTGCCTTTCATGCCTTGGAATGAACCTTAATTGGTTAACTTAACAATCTACTAATATTAAAAACAACTCACTTCTCGTCCTAATAATGTGATAGTAAAGCCAGACTGCTCGAGCCTTAGCTCGTTCTGGCTCGTAGTGGCCTGAGATCACGTGTCGAAGTCTCAAGCCATAAGGCTCAAACAGCGCTAGTAGCCACAGCAGCAGAATGAGGGTTCCTGTAGGTAGAGAAGACTTATTTTGATGATTTGATACGTAGTAAAGCCAGGCCAGTCGAGCCTTAGCTCGTTCTGGCTCGTAGTGATCTGAGATCACGTGTCGCAGTCTCAAGCCATATGGCTCGAACAGCGCTTGTAGCCACAGCAGCAGAATGAGGGTTACTGTAGGCAGAGAAGACTTATTTTCAAGGCTCCTTTCTAATGTGTCATAGTTAAGTTACCGAAATTGAGAAACCACATGGAAAAATTTCGAAAACTTTTGTATTATGTAAGGGTAAGTATATTTTTGTATGGGTATAATTTTCAAAATAAAAGTTTCACTTTGTCGCCTGTGAAATTGTCTTAAATACCGAAAACTTTGCCAACTTTTTGGATACTCAGTAACCGCAACTTGCACATTTGTAAGCTTCGTCCCTTTCTTCCTAAATACCACGGGTTATGTCTCATCATCTTGAAGGTAGGTAAGTCAACAGTTAGATATACCAATGTGCGCATATCGCCGCAAGTCAGGCGGGTGCGGGTCGGGCAGGCAGGCCGCCGTGGATGTCGCGGGCAGTATAAGGGGCACACTGAGCGCCTCCAGCAGCAAGCGGACCGTCGCCGCCAGAGGACCCGAGCCCGACACTAGAATTCTCTCTGTGCGGTTGGTAGCTGAAATAAAGTAAAAGTAAGCTGCAGTTTCGTTGAAGCAGGCTGTATAAGAGCCATTTTAAAGTTGTACACTTCCCGTTCCCTTTTTTCATACTTGGGAATTTTTATATTCTTTCTACTCAGAATCACGAGCTCTTTCGGTCTTAATAGGATAATAAAAGTGCCCCCATATTTTTCTTTACATTTTGTAACTATTTTTCATGGACTTTATATACCGGTAACCGGTAACAGAATGGAAGGAACGATCGATTAATAAAAAAAGTGCACAATTAAAAATATGGCCTATGAAGAGAAAAGAATCAATAATTAGGCAGGCGTCCAGTTATTTATGCGTACCTAAGTCCAACGCTTTCGTCTAATAGCCTAGTACAGTTTATTTCAGTATACGACGAGAAGGGAATTACGAATTAATATGGAAGGAAGTAGAAGTAACGGAGGTCGCTGGTTCAAACCCGGGCTCGTACCAATGAGTTTTTCGGAACTTATGTACGAAATATCATTTATTATTTACCAGTCGCTTTTCGGTGAAGGAAAACGTCGTGAGGAAACCGGACTAATCCCAACAAGGCCTAGTTTCCCCTCTGGGTTGGAAGGTCAGATGGCAGTCGCTTTCGTAAAAACTAGTGCCTACGCCAATTCTTGGGATTAGTTGCCAAGCGGACCCCAGGCCCCCGTGAGGAAGATGATGGAAGGAAGTAACAGGAAAGGAAACCCGAGGGAAAGGTGAATGGTCTCCGTGAGAGATGATATGAATTATGAATCGAACACAAGTGAATGATGAAATGACGGGACCGACAGAGAAGAATGGAAGGAAAAGACCCCAAGTGAATGGGACAAGGGCAAGCGAATGACGATGACAAGTAAAAATCTCACGTTGAAAGGTCTGCTCACTGCCATGGAACCGTACGTTCATCAACACCCAATAAAGGCTGTAGTCGGCCACCATGTGAATCATCAGCTTGAGGGTCGTGATCACCATGAACACTATGGACCTGGTCAGGTACATCCTCTCTGAAGGGAGCAGCCGGAACGAGGAGGTCTGAAAAACGAAACTGATTCAGAGACTACGGAATTTCCTACTATGGACCAGCGACAGAATAGACTACGTACTTACACTATGCTCTTAGTTCAATTCTTATTTTGCTGTCGAATTTTATAATCATAATCTTTATTGTCTGTGAGAAATGGGTACATTGCACAGTAATTACTATTATAACAATTTTACGTGAACTCACCAAGATTCTACCTTTACAGGTGTACAAACAAACATTTTCCTATGTAATCTTACATGAATGATGTCAAGCAAAACCGGCCAAGTGCGAGTCGGACTCGCGCAGTAAGGGTTCCGTACCGCTACGGAAAAAAACAGCAAAAAAATCACGTTTGTTGTATGGGAGCCCCACTTAAATATTTATATTATTCTGTTTTTAGTATTTGTTGTTATAGCGGCAACAGAAATACATCATCTGTGAAAATTTCAACTGTCTAGCTATCACGGTACATCCTGGTGACAGACGGACAGACAGACAGACAGACAGCGAAGTCTTAGTAATAGGGTCCCGTTTTTACTATCGCGCGTTTAATATTCTAGTATTAAAAGCGGTTCAATAACTTGCATGTTACGAACAAGTGTGTTGAAAAAAAGTTGTGAATGGTAAATAAAAGTTTTGAAAAGCTATATTTGCCGTTGTCCAACAATCCCTCCCTGTCCCTGGAGACCTTTAACCAAAATGACGTTGATAGAAAACGCCCCAAATTCTCCCATAATATTCAGGACTTTATTTTAATTACCGCAACGTATTTAGCCCTCTCCCTAGTATTCAGAGGCAGGACTGTCTCCCTGCCTTGCCGCTGCCTCTTCAGGTCCAGCTCTCGAAGCTCTTTTGTGACGTAGCGGTTGTCAAATCGAGATCGAGTCCTGAACATGTGCAGGTAGTACTTCGCTCTGAAAGAAATATAAAATGTTACGTGTTGAAAGTAAGGATCTGGCCTGTTCCCAATTTCCTATCTCTATCGCACGCGCATAATTATTAAACTTTGTTAAAAATGCGTGACAGGTCAAATGATTGCCACTATGTTGCCTTTAGTTCCGTTTTATTAAATTTCTACAATTTTATGTAGGTAGCAAGCTGTAAGTAGGTACACATGATTAAGTACCGTTTCAGTTAATATTTTGTTATGACCCCGAATAGGTTACTGTCTGCAGTCCTTTCACTCTGACAGCTGTAATAAGGTAATAACGTATCACGTGATGTCAATTTACGAAGCAGCAATGCACTTTAATGACGTTAACGTTCTAATAAAAGACCAATTTAAGACTGCCAAGTGAACAACATAGTCCTTTGAGCGCTAAAAATAAACTATTGAAGAGAATTGGACGTAAGATCCGTGAGTTAAGACGAAAGGGGACGATCGCCTTGAAACCGGTTTTCCATACACACATCCCATTAAGAGGCGTATTTAAAAATTTGGCGCCCCGGGCCATTGGGTCCCTGCCGCCCCCCATGACCCATGAAGCACCCATTAAGTTAACACAAAAGCATAATTTTCTTTTCTCTTAGTGCCATTCTGCAGAGCTTGGAATCGAACCTATAGCCAATTGTGAGCGAGGCCGACGGCCGAGCTCTGCATAAGGGTGGAGGCCTGGAGCGTCCGATTGCGGTGTGCTGCCCTGTGAGGCTGAAGGCCGAACTGCAGAAGAACAGAGCTTAAAGCACTGGTCATGTATAAGGGAGACTGAAGGCTACGAATATGATTAAAGTTTTCTGCGGGCCCAAGAGACTTAAAGGGCGAGCTTCAGTGGAGCTGAGCTGGGGACAAAAACCTATGTCCGATTGTCCAAGTAGACGAGCTCTGCATACTTGCATAGTGCCAAAGTCCCGGATCGTCTAATTGCGGCGCTCTTCCGTGCAAAGCCAAAGGTCAATGTGGGAAAAAATCAATGTTGGGATTGGAACAACGACCAAGTTAAAGTGACACGAGACACCAAAGGCCGAGCTACGCAAGGCCGAAGACCGAGCTGGAGGAGGGGAGAGTTTGGAATTGGCTTGGAGCTTGGAACCAATGTGATCTCGGCTCTCCTGCTACTCGACCTTTGGCGTTCGCTCAAATTAAAGCGGAGGCGCGACTTGCTGGAAATGCTGGAATGCTTCGGTTCTTCTGGAAGGCGCGACTTTTAAGCTTTTCAGGGCTCGCAACCTGACCTGTTAGTCCGCCATTCTTATTATGACTATATGTCCAGGTGTTTTTATTGGAAATTGGAAAGAGGCAGAGCGCGGCGGAGTGGTTGATTGAGAGAAAGACAGATGAGATAGACATGGAGCACACATTTTTATTATATTATATTTAAGCTACATACACGTGTTAACCGGTGGACGGCAAGAGACGGAGAGGGAATCGAAAAGAACGGCATAGTTTGACAGTGACAGATAATGTATCAGAGTTCATAGATTTACAGACTAAACAATTGTATTTTAGAAAAAGGGTGTACATACCTATACATTCCAACAGTTTTCCTCTACAGGTCGAAATCTTAACCGATTCTCGTGACATTTTGTGACCAGATTCTATGATAAAATAGATTTTTTTGTCGATCCAGTTTTAGGAAAATTTTCAAAATGCGTAAATTGGCATAAAGGACTTTGGGTCTCCCCAGATATATCGACGCGCATTGAGCAAAAGCCGATAGGAAAAAGCCTTATGTCCGCGCAATAGGAGCGAAAAAGCAGGCGCTGGCCGATGCGAGCCGAGCCAAATGAAGACTTTTTCGCTCTTATTGCGCAGACATAAAGCTATTTCCTATCGGATTTAGCCGATTCCGCGTCGACATACGTACCCTTATATAAGTGCTAAAAGCATCTATTAAGACCATTGTGAGTTCACTGTGATAACTTAAGCTTTTTAAGCTTATCAATATATATAGATAGATAGATATATTCTTTATTGTGCATAGTTAAAACAAATTTAGATACATTATAATTAACATAGCGAACTAAGCAACAACAGGCGGTCTTATCGCTAAAAAGCGATCTCTTACAGACAACCTTCAGGTAGTAGAATTTACCGTATGGAAGAAATCAATGGGTAGAAAAATAAACGGATAACAAGAGTAGGAGAATTTTTTAAATAAAATCAGCACAGATAAATATATAACAATATACATACATAAATATTAAAGATCATACTAATAAATATTAAAAATAAATACATATATAAATATCTATACATATACATACATATATATAGATAATATAGCAGAGATAGTAATCGAATGGTTAACAAGCTTAAGGAAGTGACAGATAGTGCATTTTAAGTTGAGCCTTATAAATAGGAAGCGATTTAGCATGTCTTAGATCAGACGGCAGAGCATTCCACAACCGAATCGCTTGGAAGGTGAAAGAATCCTTATAGAATTTAGAAGAAGTAGTAATTTGGGCAAGCAGATAATTCTTGGAGCATCTTAAAGAAGAAACGTATTTGAAGTGCTCTTTTAGGTATAGGGGGGTCGTGGGGTTGAAGAGTATACCATACAGGAGGGCTAGAATGTGAGAATTGCGTCGCAAACGTATGGGAAGCCACTTGAGCTGCGAACGGTAATAGGAAACATGATCATATATATATATGATTAATATATATACCTAGGTATATATAGGTAGTGAATGGTTTCCGGTTGACGTCGGCAACAGCGTCTGCACTTGGTCTGGACGCTGTGCGCCACAGAGGTACGGACGTCGTACACGATAAGCGGCTGCTGACGCAATGGCCGGCGCCTAGACGTCGCTCACGGCATTTATGCCGTCAAGCATGCAGCGCTAAAAAGCATCTGGAGCCCGCGGCCTTAAGGCGATGTGAAGAGCGACGTCACAGGGCGACACCATGAGAACTCGAAGACAATCCTACGTGGGTAAAGATGGTAGAAGGCAAAGGGGCGCAAACGCACTGTAAAAATTGTAATGTCTACTGGAAGTAGACAACAAATAAGTAGTTACTTACTTTAAATTAAATTATGTCTAGTATCAGTAACACTACAAAAAAAAAATTGGGGCGCCATCGCCACTGAGGCACCCAAAACTGAAAGCAACTGAAAGGCAGCGGCGGCCTGCGCCGCCCCCCGCAGCCTGCCGATGCCGCCCCGGGCCATGGCCCCCTTGGCCCTAGGGTAAATACGCCCCTGATCCCATTTTCCTCTCTTGAAAGTATTTTTACACAAATAATACCACTCCCACTTCCTCGACCTCCGAATGCACGGAATGCGCGGACAGTACCTAAGTATAATGAGCATCAGGAACAAGCCAGTAAGCGCGCAAGTCCAAGACAGCCAGGCGAGCAGCATGTCAGCGCGGTTGCGCAGGTCGGTGATGACGCCGGCGGCCGCTTGGCTGACGGGCTGGCTGCCGTTGCAGCGTGAGTGAGAGCGGCGGATGTGAATGTCGACGGAGAGCAGGGATTGCAGGCGGGTTGAGTATGTGTTTAGTTCTGGAACAATAGGTAAACTTAATAGCTTACTCGGTCAAGTCTTACAAACCTAAAAAACCGGCCGAGTGCGAGTCGGGCTCGCGCACGAACGGTTAAGTACCATTACGCAAAAAATAATCACGTTTGCTGTATGGGGGCCACACTTAAATATTTATTTTACTACAAGTGAATCCATTTTTCACCTTACGTCCATGTGACGGTAGCGAAACGGCCAAGCCACATAATTTGAGTAAGGTGTAGAGTTTGTGATGTTAGGGTTTGTAGAGTTAGAAGCTTGGCTTTACAAGAGATCTGATAACTTTTTGACAGTGCGAGCCTTATGGTTTCGTCTTGGCAACATTTTACATGAAAATGTTTTTGGTGGGATATTTTATTTCTGCTATGAGAATTCCGCTCCTTGCTTATAATTTAAAGCCATAAACACCAAGGACTTACTTTTCTTTACAGTAGCAACAATGCTTCCCTTCGCAAAATCACCAACCACGCAAAGTGGCTCTTCTAGCTTCATATTAAAACACACAGCCTTCACTATCAGCTTCCAATCCCACTGGTTTGTCAGTTCCGGGAATTCTTTATAGCAATCTTCCGCTCCTTGGGAAAGGATCTTGGTGCAGTGCTCGTATGGTGTTCCTAGTTTTTCTTTGCAGACCAGTTCGATGGAATTTAGCCAGGATAAAGACGATTGGAGGACGTGAGCTGTGCAACAGTAACAGATTTGGTTAAAATTTAAAATAATTTCAAAATATGAAAGAGAGTGGAGTTCTTTGGAGAGTCGAAGCAAAATCAGGGCCTGATTTTACCACAGGCTAATAAGGCTAAAGCCTAGGGCGCAAGAACCAAGGGGACGCGCAAGGGGGCGCGGCGGCGCGGCGGCTCTGAGTTGAGACAAGCGGGGGGTGAAGAACTGATAGAATCAGAAACACGGAACTGCGCTCCCGAACTCGAGTTGTAGATGTAGTGTCTGCCGCATGCACCCTGAAAGGTGGGCCAAAATGGTTACCGAGTGGGAACCACGGAACACCAAAGATGGTGCTGGCCGGGGTGCAGGCAGGCCGAAGAGGAGATGGCGCGACGACTTGGACACATTTTATCCGAACTGGCGGGAAACTACAAACAACAGGGTTGAGTGGAGGAAAAGAGGGGAGGCCTTTGCCCAGCAATGGGACACTAAATTATAAAAAAAATATTCGCACCTAATTATAATCGACCTTAATTGCTTAGTAACATTAATATCCTCGTAAGACCCAGGCCAATTTTTGCGCTTCTGAATGGTGTTTCGAAAGGTCGTAAGTACGACTATTTGCACGCTGAGCGAGGAAAACAAATGAAGTGACTCTATTCTTTCTTAACAAACACATCCCTCGCAACTAGGGAATGCAAACCGGTTTTTAATTGTATAGTGAAACCGGTTATTAACCGAAATTTCATACAAATAAAAACCGGTTTGCACTCCCTACTCGCAGCGCATCCTTGCACAGCTCTGGTCGAAACGCAGCCTAATATATATTTCAAAGATGGACAGAGAATCATACTATCTTTGTCTTACACTAGTACTAGCACCCAAAAGAAAAGGATGAGTACCTATAGTTTTTTAATTCTTATTTACTGACAATCTGGTTTGACTCTATAAAAATAATACTCACCTATACTCATGGCCAGGCGATGTATCCTCACCATCAATTTCTTCATGTTCGCAGCCAAATATTCGATCTTCTCTATAGTCCCGCTCATCGTTTCTTGGACCAGATTCAACGGGCTTTCCTTGGATTCCTTGATGTCTTTGACACTGGATTTTATGTGTTCCTAGAACATTGGAAAACGAAGTGAATCAGTGATTTTTAACCAAAATTAGAATGTTGTGGTGGTAAAAAACAAAAGCATAGAGTTCAGAAACTCAATCTTTTATTCTACATAGGTAATTATAAACTGAATTATATGTCACATACGAAAAATATATAGGATATGACAGATCGAATTTCACGCAGGTAAAGCTAATACTAACACTTTTATGGGCTTTGCCTGAAATAAATGGTTTAATAATAATAATAAAGCCGCGGGCTCAGCTAGTATCAGGATATACCGAAGCGAGCAACATGTGTATTCTCAAGAGAAACGTCATCACCACAACGTTGGTTATATCGATTTACTTGTACCATCGTCCACACTCTTAAATGTCCATCGGTGCACCTTATGCCTGATCTTGTAATAAGGTCCACCGATGGATAGGTGAAGATTGTTGCTGTTCGTACTGCATAATTTAATGCTATCTACGTATTTCAATTCGAACTATCGCTAACATAGCTATTTGTTAATTGGATACTGATATACAACCCCCGAACCGTTACGCAGCGTATAGTTCGTAAATTTCAAACAGTCCCCTTTCGGCTTATCCTTTGTCTATTGTTAAATGAAACCGCACGTGCTACTTACTAGCATAAAAAAATGGTATGGCCGTTTTAACCGGTTATTTAATTACCACTCTATGGAGATTGCAATAAGGTTTAAAATGAACTAATGGGAAAACATATTCCTTAGCTGTGTGGTCTTTGCGGTTACTGAGTGCCGGCAAGTCGAACGCTACAGAACCAGTCTAAAATGTGTCATCGATATGCGTAACAAAGGCGCGTTATCGGAGAGCGCACTTACACTGGTTTTTTTAGCGTTGGACTAGCCCGCGCTCGCCACGATGCACGAACCAGGTAAGGGACAGGGACGGATTGCGATTAAAACATTTTGATGGATTCATGACAAGTATGTATATAGGTAGATATATTAATTGAATATATCTACATCTTTATTTATATTGTACCAATGCATGTTTATTTATATTTTTAGTTAGTAATTTATATTTTATGTATGTATAACTCATTACTGTTTGGCTGGTTGTTTATTATTTACATTGTATAAAAAAACGTTATTTTAGTTTATTAAAAATTTGTCTGTAATACCTATATATTGTAACAAAGCCGATATTGTTTAAAAAGGGTATATATGTATTAATTTTGTTAAATATAGTTTTAGTTTTTAGTCTGTAACATTAGAGAGGAATATTTTAATAGTTGATTATTTGTAAAACGGATTATTACCTAATGTTATTATTTAACTGATTAGTAAAAAAAAATTATTATTGTTTGTTTTAAATATGTAAATACATACTTGTCATGAATCCATCCAAATGTTTTAATCGCAATCCGTCCCTGTCCCTTACCTGGTTCGTGCATCGTGGCGAGCGCGGGCTAGTTCAACGCTAACAAAACCAGTGTAAGTGCGCTCTCCGATAACGCGCCTTTGTTACGCATATCGATGACACATTTTAGACTGGTTCTGTGGCGTTCGACTTGCCGGCACTCAGTAACCGCAAAGACCACACAGCTAAGGAATATGTTTTCCCATAAGTTCATTTTAAACCTTATTGCAACATCCATAGAGTGGTAATTGAATAACCGGTTAAAACGGCCATACCATTTTTTTATGCTAGTAAGTAGCACGTGCGGTTTCATTTAACAATAGACAAAGGATAAGCCGAAAGGGGACTGTTTGAAATCTACGAACTATACTACGTAGATGAACAACACGCGAACGCGAAGCGAAGCGATGCGGCGCGGGGTGAATAAATCCTTTGATACCTATAGAAGTGTCCTACGTGGACGATCTCGTTGCGAACGCGAACGCCGTGGGCCCGCAGCGCCGCTTCGCGTTCGCGAGTTGTTCACTTACGTAAGACGCTGCATTATAATGTCCTTATCCTCCTACCGCCCGATATTCCATTGTTTCGTAAAATTTGCATTCAAATTAAATTCAGTTCAATTGAAAATACAACTGTAGTCTGTTATCTCTGTAATTTACCTTAAAATGATACCTAAATGAGCGAGTGATCAGCAACAGCAACCCAAAGGCCGATAAAAAAAACTGTACCCACTGTTTCGACAAAACATCTATTAGAATCAGAATCAGAATCAGAATGCTTTATTTGTAAAACATGGGTCTTAGGTGTAGGTATACATTGAGCACTATGTTTTGCCGGTTGGCATACAAATGTCAAAGAGAACCAGGATCTAATTAATATGGAAATGCGCAAAATGTTATCTTATAAAATTAATAAATTACATTTAAAATTAGCATTACATTAGCATTAAATTACATTTAAAATTAAAATACAATTTCATTAATATACAGTTCAAACACAATTAAAATATATCATCATTCATTCACTAAGGCCTGCTTGTTCGACCGGGAAATTAGACATATACCTACTAAAGCGCAAAACCCTCATTTTCTAGAGGTTAATGAATCCTTCTAAACAAGACAAATCGAGGTGAACCAACCCACCCTCCACTTAATTCCTACGTGTCCTAAAATTTCTATAAGCATTAGCAAAATATTTAGTTGTCACAAACATGTATACATACTTCTATACCTTATCTACTTGGAGTAAGGTGGAAATTTGTCTAGATTATTATGATACAGGCTGGACAATGACCTTAGTTCATGAACCTTTTAAGTGGTGTTGATATTTACGAGATAACGAGTTTACTTTGAGCATCTATTATTTATGTAGGTAGAGTTAGACCAACACAAGTCTGCAACGATTTTGATAGCACACGTGGTGCAAGTGTTATTTTAAACGTCAAATTTATATGAAATTATGACGTATAAATGACGCACTGCGTGTGCTATCAAAACCGTTGCAGACTTTGTCTTGGTCTGACTCTAGGTACGTTATAAAGCGAAATAGATAATATTCCTGTGTTCGCAAGAGTGAGTTATTATATTGAGAACGTTTAGGGGAAAAGTTTGTAAGTTAATTATGGAAAATATTAAAATTTTTAGCTTGTATTATTAGTAAAAACGCACTCACCACCGCCATTTTGAAATCTAGGGCATTTTGCCTAGAACTATAAGAACCTATACAGGTTCGACGAATCGATAAAAGGTTAGGTCTTACACGTCGGTTATTGGAATTAGGTAATGTAAACCGGTTTTTAATTGTATGGAAAAACCGGTTATTAACCGAAATTTCATACAAATAAAAACCGGTTTACATTCCCTAGTTGGAATACTCTAGTAAAAAGTACTCGGAAATTTTAGGGAAATTTCACAGGAAGCAAACGAAACTTTCATTGGAAATGGAAAAAAACGATTCCTACACAAAAATACGAGAAAATTTCTAAAAATTCATAACTAGAAATTTTGCAATTTTGGAAACATTCCGACGGCACTTGAGTAGGTCGGAAACATACATAGGTACGGCCCGCCTGATGGCTAGCGGTTACTGTGGCCTTTGATTGCTAACAATACCAGAGCGTCTAGCCAAGATGCCAATCGTTTGCGCCGTAGCGAACGAAACGGCATTGTCTCCAGTAATGTAATGTTAACTGTAGTTTCTTGAAAAACTCCCTGAAAACCTCCCTCCATACCTATCTGTACTTTCTTGAAAACCTCCCTTACTTTCCACAATCGAAGCGTTCATGGAAGGAACCTCGGAAACCGCACAGTGCGTGACCATTTTCTGGGCTGGCCATATCTGCTGCATGCGCCCGGAAAGGTGGGCAAAAATGGTTATTGAGTGGGACCCTCGGAACACGAGCCTTTGCAAAAAAAATCTTTAGCTAAAGACATACCTGCCCACAAGCCAAGGAAGCAGAGAGGGTATCCAGGTTCTTCAAAGTGTTGGTGGCTGGTCCAGTGAGGATGAGAACCAAGGCGTAGCAGGCCAGGGTGTATCGGCCTACACGTGAGAAGAGTCCAGGTATTAGCAGGAGTACCAGGCATCTGAAAAATAACGTTGCTAGAGTCAAACCAAGCTAAATCGGCAGTATCCTTAAAAAAAAATTAACTGTCGTTTTGGCCACTACATAATTACTTTATAATATAATTATGAAGTAAGTAAATTACTAACCTGGCTGTGGAACTAAAAACGACACCCAAAGTTATTGCCAAGCTAATAGCCCAACCCAAAAAAGTCCAAACAGACAGCTGACAAACGAAGACAGTGTAAAGAAAATACGTCAAAATTCCCCCGACGATACCAATCACAATTTTTAAAATAAAACTTGAATTTTCCTTGAGAAAAGTGCACGAATTCGCAAGTCTCGAACCCTCAGGGCACAAGCTACTGTAAATTTGTTCGAATTTCTTCTGCGAATCATTACGGTACACGGTCCATTTTTGATATATACTAGTGCTCCGTAATTCTGTCTTGGAATTTATCGAATTCATTTTCTCTTTTTCATATTTCAGTCTGCATTTTTCTATAGTTCGCGCTTTCCAGAGCAGAGCGAGGTACGCCATTTTGGCGGGTTTTTGTGCTCATTTGATATTATATTTGTTTCGGGACTTCATTATTCTAAAATTTAATAATTTCGCTTCGTGAAAGACAGAATATTTTATTTTTCTTTTTGTGACTTTTCGCATGTATACGAAGAAGGATTTTGTAGAATTTCCTTCTTACACAATAAAAAGTTTTTATATTATGTGCAATTGTTGTCAAAATGAAAATAATGAAGTACGGACATCAAAAAAAGTTTCCTTAACCTTATTCGTGTATCTCACAGCCATAGTAATAGTATATACAAGTAGTTAGTGTATTTAAACTTCTAAAGTAATGCCAATTGTAATTAAATGCAATAATACGAGAGCGAAATGCCAGTATCCGTGCCAAATCCAACAACTTGTGGACCAGTTGTCCGCAAACTCCTACAATGTAGCATTTTATAGCAGAAGCTAAACACGTTGCTATTAACATTTGAGTAGGCGCTTCTTCGCGTATCTAAAATGACTAAAATATCTTAATAACAAATTTTCCTTGTACTTTTTAGCTATTGTTTCGCTTGTTTTCAATATAAAGCAGTATGTATAGCATAAAACAATCCTGTTATGAATTGTGGAGGGTCAAGCTTTTGTATTGTTTGTGAACGCAGCCTTGCATACATAATAGCTACCTACATATGTAGCTTTACAACGAGGATGCGATTCATTTAGTACAATTCCTTGTAATTGTCTGAAGGATCGACCACGTATAAGGACTAAGGACGCAAAATTGAACAGATAGATTCCCTTGAGTTCGTTGACATCAACGAAATTGTCAATAACAAATTAAAATGAACCTGGCCCGTGCTCTGCGGATCTGCGCCGTCCGTTCATTGAAGGAACATGCGCAGAACACTGCATTGCTACAAAATCAACTTCACTCCGTAGCTTTCCTCGAATACATAAAGATAATTCACCATAATCATTTAGTAAAAGCAACGTAATGCTCCGAAGGATATCCTGAAAGTGCCACAGTTTATTAGTGAAAATCGTGATAATGTTCAGGTGATCTACGAAATGAGATAAGGATTTGAGAATAAACATTCTGGTTTTTCGTGAACGGAATTGTAAGTAAAAGTTATATTTTATTACATAATTTTGGGTATCGATCCTTTTGGTTAATTTTGAGTGCCACATAGGGGATTAATCAATTGTCAGGAACTAAATGGATTAAATAGAATTTTATTTGCTCATGTGTGTGTGTGGGAAGTGGAACGTACGTGACAGATGTTTAGGAAAATGCATAGTCATTCAAAAATAACTATATATTTTATTACTTTTAATGTTCATACTTAAAAATAAAAAGTGTCCATGATAGTGTGATATGAAACATTAAATATATTAAACGATTAAATTGCTTAAGCCAATAATTAATTTTAGATCGTTTTTTGTATCAAAGAAAACAATAAATTGCCGGTGTACTGTCAGCAGCAAAGTAGCATTACGAAAAAAGAACAATGCAAATAATTCAATGACGCCACGCGAAAGTAATTGTATTTTTTTCGCATAACTGTTAACTTTCGCTGCTGGCCTTACCTTTGAGCCTTTATGTACCTAAAGTGTAAACTTTAGTGACTTTAGGTATCAAATGCGTTGCGGACAACTACCAATACTCAAAATTAAAGTTAATCTCCAAAAAATATGTGTAATATAATTACTACTTGAATGAAAACGTCTAAAAAATGAATATTATTTTATTATAGTTTGTCAAAGGACTGTCTCATTTCAAACATAGACAGAGAATCATACTAATATCTTTATCGTACACTATTACTAGCACCCAAAAGAAAAGGATGACTATAGTTTCTTTTGTTCTTAGTTGCTGCCAATTTGGTTTTACCATGTTTTACCAACAATTTTTTTTATCAAGTCATTTATAGTTGGTCAAACCAAATTGGCAGTAAATATTAAGTAAACATGAACGCATTTAATACTTTTAATTGCGAACGTGTCCAATGTCAACGTCAACTGTCATACGATACGTTTTTGAGCGTTTTTGGCAGATTGTTTGTTGTTTTTGTTACACTGTTATTGTTATTTTAGTTTTAAAAAACCGTTTTCATCGAGTTTGCTTGCTTTATTTGGATTATTTTGAATATTTTAATATTGAAGGAATTATCCATGGAACCAAAATGTAAGGATGTTTCTTTTACTTTTCCCAAGTTATTTTTCGAGCGAGATTCAAAATCTTAATGTAATCTGCATTCTAACCACCTAAACTACCGCTACGAGCCCGTGATTTGCAATACCTATTATACTTATATATTATACTTTCTTTTGTGCAATAAAGATTAAATAAAATAAATAAAACCTTAACATCAACCAGCCTATTAACTAACAATTCATAAACATTAGTCAGCCTACCAATAGTCAGTCAATATCAGAAAATACTATATGATTGCACTATTCCTGGAGCCTGTGAATGCAAGAATGCAACAGTTATAACCGGTGACCTAAATCTGGGACATGAATAACTGAGTGGGATGCAGCACTTGGTACGCTAATATGTAGGTCAAAGGCTCCGGTATATTCAGGATTCAATAAACAAGGTGTCGAAGTATGTATAAATAACCTTGCTTAAAGAGTAAAAATGGGACCCTAATACTAGGACTCCGCTGTCTGTCTGTCCGTCTGTCACCAGGCTGTATCTCATGACAGTTGAAATTTTCACAGATGATGTATTTCTGTTGCTGCTATAACAACAAATACTAAAAACAGAATAAAATAAATATTTAAGTGGGACTCCCATACAACAAATGTGATTTTTTTTGCCATTTTTTGCGTAATGGCACGGAACTCTTCGTGCGCGAGTCCTACTCGCGCTTGACCGGTTTTTTTAGATTTACCATAATAAAAAAATTGTACTTGTTTAATTTAGAACCCATCAGCTGGCATACATCATTTTCATATGTAACATTCTAACAAATTTTAACTCTGTCAATTAATTATATTCGCATTCCCACTGGAATTTGCCTTGCCTTTGGTTATAACTTAAATATATGTACACTTGGGCCATTTAAATGAATAATCTCATCATCAGACATTACTTTCCTTTTTTGATCAAATTCCAAGCTTCAGGAGGTTCAGTTTGTATAAAATCTGTACTTAGTCTGGTTATTTTTTTATACTTTTTGCTTATAAGATATTGAATGTGTTGCTTGTTCTAAGCGAAGCAGTCGGCTAACAAAACTATATACCTATTAATTTTAAGAAAAAACTTCAGATGTCTATGAAATTATGAAGTTAAAAATAACACTTCCACATTCTCCGCTATCAAATTCGCTGCAGTTATCTTGCTCTAACTCTAGTCTGTTCTCATAAATAAATATCGTTTATTTCAGGATTTTAGCCCATAATACATGACGACACAATGGCATAATGAGATAATAATAAAAGCAAAATTAAAATACAATACAAAAAGAATGTCAACAATGATTAATTATAAAATACTACTTAACTAAGTATGTACAGTCAAGGGCATAAATATATATACATTCCCAGTTTCAAAAATATGTGTACACTTTTACACCTTACAGATACAGATACAGCTATTCATAACGCCAAGTTACATACTACTACTATACTATACTATAGTACTCAGACAATAAAGTCGTGTTCACATATTATTGAACCATTTGTCTGGATCGATATTTTTGCCTTCGACTGTACATACGTCATTTAGCCATCTCTCGTCTTTAACACTGGTGCATGCAATGACAACCAGTGTTAAATATAATGTCTGGATTATCTGGTGAAATGATTATATTTGATTCCGTTGTTTCAGACCATGGACAACGAGCAGCCGCATCAGGAGCTGGTGAAATGCGTGGTGGTCGGCGACACGGCCGTCGGCAAGACGCGTCTCATATGTGCCCGGGCGTGCAACAAGCACGTATCGCTGTCTCAGCTGATGACTACACATGTGCCTACAGTGTGGGCTATTGACCAGTACCGCATCTATAAAGACGTGAGTCCTTTAATAACTTTTTACTTGTTAAAAAATTAGGTGTAGTCAACTCTAGCGTTGTTTCACCGGCGCGCTCCGTCAACGATCGGTTTGTTGAAGGTCGCTGTATTGTATTGTGTAAGGTATTTAAAACTGATTTAAAACGGTTTGTATTATAACATTACTAGCTTTTCCCGCGACTTTGTCTGCGGGGAGTTAGTAATTTGGGTAGCTATTTTTTATCCAATCTGCTTGTTATCGATTCCCCATACAAACTTCCACCCCCCTTTTCACCCCCTTAAAGGATGGTTTCTGCGATATAACCTATGTCCTTCCCCGGGACTCAAACTATCTCTATACCAAATTTTAACTAAATTGGTTCAAACGTGAAGAGGTAACAGACAGACAGACACACTTTCGCATTTATAATATTAGTATGGATTTGGATTATGGGTAAAACAGATGCGGAGCGCGTGCATGGAAGTAGAGGAAACAAGAAAACATATTCTCCTAGACTGTAAACAGGTACAGTCGAAGGCAAAAATATCGATCCAGACAAATGGCTCAAAAATATGTGAACAAAACTTTATTGTCTAAGGTATAAGAGCGTACACATATTTTTGAAACTTTGGGAATGTATATATATTTATGCCCTTGACTTTACAGTCAGCAGCAGAAGTTGCTAAACGGGAAGCGGGCCAGGTGTTCAGAGTGATCTTGACGCGACTTTATTGTTAAGAGCCTCGCCCGCGTAGCACATTCTGATGCTGACTAGAAGTATACAGGAGCAGATACCTAGGAACTCCGTGCACACTTAAGGAGGCAGTTACCAACTTGAAGAGTGCTGGGGTCGTTAGAGTAGTTTTTCAAGCAAAATAGGCACAATGTCGATTTGCGGGAAATGCCCAGCATAACTTTTTTTTTTTACTAGCCTAATTTAGTGTCCCACTGCTGGGCAAAGGCCTCCCCTCGTTTCCTCCACTCGACCCTGTCGTTTGTAGTGTCCCGCCAATCCGGATAAAATGCGTCCAAGTCGTCCCGCCATCTCCTTTTCGGCCTGCCTGCACCCCGGCCAGCACCATCTATGGTGTTCCGTGGGTCCCACTCGGTAACCATTTTGGCCCACCTTTCAGGGTGCATGCGGCAGACATGCCCAGCCCAGTCCCACTTAAGCTTAGCGGTCTGGACACCTACATCTACAACTCGAGTTCTGGAGCGCAGTTCCCTGTTTCTGATTCTATCAGTTCTGCGAACACCTAGTATACTGCGCTCCATCGCTCGCTGGCAAACCTTGAGTTTGGACTTTAACGCCTCAGTTAATGACCATGTTTGAGCACCGTAGGTTAGGATAGGCAGGATACACATGTCGATGAGTTTGCGCTTGAGACACAGGGGAAGGTCGCCCTTCAGCATAACTAACTGTGCTAATTTTATTTGTTGTTTCAGGTGTTGGAAAGATCTTGGGAAGTAGTAGACGGTGTCAACGTGTCGCTCCGGCTGTGGGACACTTTCGGGGACCATGAGAAGGATAGAAGATTTGCTTACGGGAGGTATGGGATTATCGGTTTTATATCAGTCATACTCATTGTTTAACCATTTAGACCGCGAGCCAGGAACAGATTTCCATGACCAATCGTCCTCACTTATCTTTTATTTGTTTATGCGACCAGCTGACGGTCTTTCCACCGCGATACAACTACAACCTATTTTTTTATGAGGGCGTCAAAGACGGTTTTGCCTTGTAGCCCCGGGCCGCTAGTTCGACCGGCAAGGTTATGTATCTATCTATAGGTAGTATAGGTACCAGGTTCACCTGGCGAGCCACCCAAAAAGAAACCCGACGGGCCGCATGCGGCCCGCGGTCCGCAAGTTGAGTATGGCTGTTTTATATTGGTATTGCTTGTTTGACTTTGACAGCCAAAGATGGCGCTGTGCTTCTGTGGAAACTGGATTATCTAACGCTAACGCGCAGTCTTAGTACTTGTAGTTACAGCAAACTATAGACTCAATTCACGCCATTCAATGCCAGTGGGTTACGCAATATGTTTTGGTTTCAGGTCAGATGTAGTGCTACTATGCTTCTCAATAACCAATCCTATATCGTTGAGAAATTGCGGAGCGATGTGGTATCCAGAAATAAGGTAAACTTTATTTTCTACGCCTATTTGTGCTTAAGTGCTGTTTGAATTATATTGTATATAGTATGAGAAAAAAAACAACACGCAGTGTTCAAGAAATAAGGGTGAAGATTCCCTGTTCCCGGTTGCGTGGGCAAACTTAAGACTGTCCTATAAATAATTTCAGGCGATTCTGTCCCAACACACCGATTCTTCTAGTGGGGTGCAAGAATGACCTGCGATACATGTACAGAGATGAAACATATCTGAGCTACTGCAAGGACCGGAGCCCTTTCATCAGGTAAACTGCGACGCGAAGATAGATTTTTATTTTTTAGTATATGACATTTATTTCAATTAATAATTTATATGTAGTAGTGTAAGTACCTATAACCATAAATTAAAATATTTAATCAAATTTAGTAGGTAATTAAATTTGTTCCCTAAGTTGTATAAAGGATTTGCCACACTGCGTTCTGCGGGCAGCGGTCAGGTCAAACTTCAACTTCAAAAGTTGTTAATGCTGTTCATACATAATGCGGGTTTGATTTGACCTGACCACGGACCGCAGAACGCACCCAGTGTGGCAAATCCTTAAATGGTAGCATCATATCTCTCGCTATATTTGTTGACATGGTTCATGTTCAATACAATTTCGAGGAAAAAAAATGTTTATTTTAGTGTCAGGTGTTAAACAGTCCAATTTCTCACATTCAAATAAATTTTCTCCTTACAGAACCCCGCGAAAAAGCGACCTAGTAATGCCAGACCAAGGGCGCGCTCTAGCGGCCGAATACGGCATATATTACTACGAGACATCAGTGTTCACTTATTACGGCGTGAACGAGGTTTTCGAGAACGCGATCCGCGCGGCGCTCATAGCGCGCCGCCAGCAGAGGTTCTGGATGACTAATCTGAAGAGGGTGCAGCGGCCTTTGCTACAGGTAACTGAACCTTATTGTCATAGACACAAGGTGCACCATTAGTCAGTGTTGACGTACTACGTGAACGAGGTGTTCATACTGTTCATAGCGCGCCGCAAGCAGGGATTCTGGATGACTAATCTGAAGAGGGTGCAGTGGCCTTTGCTACAGGTAACTGAACCTCATTCTCACAGACATAAGGTGCGCCATTAGTCAGTGTTGACGTACTACGGGACGTGAACAAGGTACTCATAGCGCGCCGCCAGCAGAGGTTCTGGATGACTAAACTGAAGAGGGTGCAGCGGCCTTTGCTACAGGTAACTGAACCTTATTGTCATAGACACCAGGTTCACCATTAGTCAGTGTTGACGTACTACGTGACGTGAACGAGGTGCTCATAGCGCGCCGCCAGCAGAGGTTCTGGATGACTAATCTGAAGAGGGTGCAGCGGCCTTTGCTACAGGTAACTGAACCTTATTGTCATAGACACAAGGTTCACCATTAGTCAGTGTTGACGTACTACGTGACGTAAACGAGGTGCTCATAGCGCGCCGCCAGCAGAGGTTCTGGATGACTAATCTTTAGAGGGTGCAGTGGCCTTTGCTGTAGGTATTATTACTTATTAGACAATGTACACGCAGCTACAAAAGTGCATACTCTCTTTATGAATGGAATGTTTTTTAGCCAATGTAATAAAATGATGTTCATTGTTCCAGGCTCCGTTCAGACCTCCGAGACCCCTGGAACCGGATGTGGTTCCGGTGAACTCCAGCTATTTGGAAAACACGGCTACATTGTTGCGTCAACAGGTGGGCATCTAAATGTAACAAATGGCGCCCAACTATTAGATCTTGGTACTTGGTTTTTAGGGTTCCGTACCCAAAGGGTAAAAACGGGACCCTATTACTAAGAACCCTAAAAATATGTGTAACTTGTTCCAGTATTTCTCCGACATGGTAATAATATGCGGTGCGAAAGGGTTCCCCGTGCACCGATTCATGATGGCGGCGGCCTGCGAGGCGTTCCATAGGCTGCTGACCACCGACTGCGGACGCTCCGCTGAACTAGCTCGCTCCTCCAGCGAGAGCAGCATGGTGAGTGTATTTCCCTGTGTAATCCATAAAGGCCAGTGCACACCGGCTGGGTACACGCAGACGCCACGCAAACGGTGTGCCGCCTCTCATAACGATTCCTGCATTACAACGCGCGCTCGCCTCCATTTCAACTCACCCGCAAATCGCCAGTGTGATAACGCTCTTATTGATATTAGTCCCAGGCTCCACTTTTGGTAACCTAATCCTAAGAATAAGCGTAGCGACTGTTTTTTTATAAAAAACATTTTTTACGAAAAGAAAGATTAGTCCAGCCTCTATTAGTTTTTTCTGGATAATTTATCTCATCGAAGAGCAACTGATGATAAATATTGGTACGTGGGCGTTTTCTAAAATAAATATTGAAAACCTGATTCTCACAGATGCTGGTGATCTTGGGTTCTTTCAACTCAGAATCACGAGCATATTCAATTCTGATGATAAAAAAATGTCCCAAAAATTTCTATGAAAATTTTACGATCCACTACGTCACGCACATACAAGTGAAAAAATTGCTCACACTAAAACGTGACATAATGGAATGATCATTTTGGGACAGCTTTTTTTAATGGTGGGATGGAGAATGCTGTCGATTCTGAGTAGAATGAGCCCAAGAATGTCTAGATTCGAGAGGTCAAGTTTTCAATATTTATTTTAGAAAACGCCCACATAACTCCCAAAAAAGTTATTGAACTGGTGCATGCTGGGTTACAAACCCACATCCTCCGGTTTTAAGCCGTACTTCACTTCACTTGTACGTTATGTTTTTCGTTGCTAGGGTCTGTTAACACATTGATTAGTGTTTAGTCCGAGTTACACATTTGCCACTAAACGCAAACGTATGAACTCGCAGTAAACACTAATCAAAGTGTAAATAGGCCCTTAGTTCTGTCACAGGGCGGACACGCTATACATCAAAAATCACTTGCGCTTCTATGTGTGAACGGCACGTCTGTATACGCGGCATGCGTCATTGTGTGAGTAAGTTGCTTAAAAATAGAACTGAGCGGCCGGCAAACGGCCGTCAATTTGGTGTCGCGGGGCGAGGTAACTCGAGTCGGGGCGGGGCGGTGCGTGGCCGTTCTGTATGATAATACTATTACTTATTGTGTGGTTCTGTATTAATTCTTCACTTGTCTTGTTGTAGGTGAGCAGTATGGGCGAGGCGACGACGGGAGACTTCAATGAGGACACGGAATATCTGATTCGGCAAGACCAAGCGAAACAAATGAGGTACACATTCGTTCACTACATTCGTACTAAAGATATTCCCCCTGTTCTATACACGCACGGATTTGTCTGTCAGATCTGTCTGAAAGATTTGTCCGGCGGACACATCAGTCAATGTATAGAAATTGACACATTTGCCTGCCGGATGTCTGTCCGCTGTCCGTGCTCAAACCCAACGTATCGGACACGGAGCAGACAGATCCGAGAGTGGACTGCGCTTGTGTGCGCAGTAACGGATGTGTCCGCCGGATCCAAGGGCCTGACACTCTTTGATAGAGAAAGATAGTCTTAATGCGATTCCTATAAGGGGAAAGAGAAAATAGTGCCATGCTTTGTCCTTACACCAACCGGGTGGCATCATACCGAATGGCGATGGCGAAATACCGAAATTTATAAGAGTGAAAGAGAAAAAATCCTATGCTGCCCAAATTTTATATGAATATTCTTTCTCTTACCCCCGGTCGCTCGGTGGCGCGTCTATAACTACTTGTATATACTATGACCGGATCGCATTTCAGATAATCTAATGCCCACCATACATTTGCTTTACGTAGTAGCAGCGGTAAGCGCATTGTAATTTTTCCTACATTCGCTAATTAGCGGGTAGTATTTTGGGAAAGTGTAAATGCTGATGCTGATAATATAAAAAAAAACAAGCTAAGTGCGAGTCGGACTCGCGCACGAAGGGTTCCATACAATTACGCAAAAACGGTAAAAAAATCACGTTTGTTGTATGGGAGCCCCACTTAAATATTCATTTTATTCTGTTTTTAGTATTTGTTGTTATAGCGGCAACAGAAATACATCATCTGTAAAAATTTCAACTGTTTAGCTAGCTATCACGGTTCATGAGATACAGCCTGGTGACAGACAGACGGACAGAGGGGTAGTAATAGGGTCCCGCTTTTACCCTTTGGGTACGGAACCCTAAAAAACGTTGGCATTATTGTGATAACGTCATGCGCTGATGATGGGATCATGGAGAATATCTTCAAATATGTTGTTTTCAAGCAAAAGGTACCACATTGTCGCTTGCCATAAGGACGCTGGTTTTTCGTATAAAGATACGAGCAATTTTCGTCCTTATGGTCAGCGACAATGTGGTACCTTTTGATTGAAAACGTCACAAATATTTACGATTTGTTTACAGAGTGTGGGATCAAATAAAGCGGCGGTCGTCCTGTCAGATCCTGACCCTGAGCGACAGCTGCAAGAAACCCCCAGACCTGTATAGGGAGGTCAACCATCCCGCCATCAACTCTATTAGAGTGGTCAAGGTACTTAGTGTAACACAAACTATACAGAGTGATTCGTTTAAGTGGAGCAAGAAGAAAAAAATACTGTTTCCAACATTTATTATGCAACCTTTTCAACTTTGCATTTTTTTTTCGCAATCGCCTTTATTTTTGTCACCTGTCGCCATATAGGAGCGGCCGAGGTGCGTGTTCAGATATTTTTGAGCACCTTGGCCGCTCCGATATATCTGATGGCGACTGTTCCATATCTACTACTATATGTATTGTACGGAATATCGGGAACTCGCCAAAACAAAATATTCATGGTAAATACTCCGTTTTCAATGGTATGTATAAAGTTAGCTTGCACTAAATAACCTTACATTTACTTCCAGTGCGACAAAATCCAACACGCAACATCGTCAACACAGACTATAGTCACTATGAGCAAACTGATCTCACAGACAGTCATGCAAGAAATCATCAACTTCGTATACTCGGGCACGCTCGACGGTACGGCCTTCAAACAACAGGTACTAAAATATACCCTATTACTAAAGTTTTAAAGTTGGTTTCCCTTTGTCGCTTAAGCTTCGATTTCTATATATTTTTAAATAAACTGCTCCATTTGGGGTCATCCGTAAATTACGTCACACGAATTTTATGATTTTTACTCCTCTTTGTCACACCTGGTCACATTTGGCAAAGCCTTTCCCCTCTGTGTGTAGTGTGACGTCACATATTTGGCAATTTTGTTTTGAAAGAAATCAGGAATATTATTTAAATAAAAATATTTTTAATTAAAGAAATGTTAAGACACGAAAAAGATTAAGAATAAAAATTTCACGAATAAAATCGATATATTAAAAAACAAAAACTACTTATTTAACTGTACAGCGAATGTAAAAAAAAGATATATTCGGTTACAGATGAAGTTAGTGACGTCACAAAGCTTGTCACAACATGTCATTATCTTGACCCCTCCCTACCCCTAAACGTGTCATGTAATTAATGGATGGCCCCTTTTGACACGTGCTTAAGCTATTATTAAAATTTAACTAAAATTAATTATTAATATAATTATTATTAACACTTTTCTGCAGTCCGCTGCAATTGGATTATTACTGGTAAACATAATTATAATAAATCAACGCATAAATCATGATTTATTTAATTTTATAGTATAAAACATTCAAAAACCTAGTTATTCATATTTTTTATTATATTTATAAGTGTGTTGTGGCACTGGTTTGTTGTTGTGTTTTTATTTAGTTTTTTTTAATCATATTTTATTCGTCACAGCAATTTTGCTATTTCTTCAACGTTCAAAAACGTTACCATTTAATTTCACTACGTCAGCCGGGATAATTGCGTTCATGGGGTAAATGCGGTTTCTCCAACATTAAAAGAAATTGAATATGGTTGAGTAACCATTCAACTTCGCCGTGAACGCATTTAACCCAATTTCACTGTTAACTAAGTCATGTTTAGATTCAACTGCCTTTGCATTTTCAATCGATAGATGAAGATTTCATACATATTTTTAGTATTTTGCTAATGTAAAACACGTCTTCCCCACACCGCAGTAGGTACATAGTATAAACGCACAAAACGCACCGCGTGCGACTTGTATCTATGGTCGCCGCACGCACACTCGAACCAAAATCTCTACCTGCGCACTGAGAAATGCGGGTCGAGATTTTTTTTGAGTGTGCGTGCGGTGACCATAGATACAAGTCGCGCACACATACAAGTCGCGCGCGGTGCGTTGTATGAAGATAACATACTTTGCCCTGTTTATACTATGCTAGGTATGTTTCACCCCATTGCCTATCTTAGTGTACTATTTTACGATTCAATATACTAAAAGTACTGATTAGTCGGGGTGAAGCTTTCGGGTGGGGGAACCCTTCTCTTTTTTAGTTTTTCGTAAATAACTAGTTATCGGTGGCTTATAGCAAAAAAATGTTCAATAAGTAATCTAAATCTATGTACAAAAAAGATTTTGCACACTTTTTAGGATCGGTTTTTCATTTCATTTATTTCTTGCTTAGTGTGTGTACAAAGTCATGCATAAATCATTACATGTCTCAATACAACCCTGTAATAGTACATAGCTCTTAAATGTATTGCATACACAGGGTGTTGCAATACATTTAAGAGCTAGGAGCTTAGAACTAAAACCTATACATAATAACATTTAATATACAAATGTAATAAGGTTGGCATTAGAAAATACATTTTAAATTAATTTAAAAATATTATAAAATATAATTTAAATATTTCTTAGGTAATTGTTAGGCATTAAAATATAATTTCAATTGATTTATAATTATTTAATATAAGAATATAATGCTATTAAGAGAGGTGACAATCTGACAACATCTATGACCATTTTCAATATCTTGGCTCATCATTTTGTAGATATTCCGCGACGGTATAGTAAGTTTTTTCCACAAGAAATTGTTTTAAATTTTTTAAAATACGTATAAATAGTTCAGTTTTTATGTGGTTTGGTTATTTGTTAAAAATCCTTATTGACGTGGGATAAGGTCCATTTTTATGTATCGCTAAACTAGATGATATTTGTATTAAATTACTTTTGGAACGAGATTCAAAACGACGAGGTACATCTCCGATTTTAGTGAACATTTCTGGGTGTTTTTTTTACAAATTTACATGGGTAGGTTTTCTGCACACTGCAAGGTAGGATCAATATTTAATGTGATATAGAGGGAAGATGGACCAAAAAAATCTTTCTCTAAGAATGCCTGTAACTCCCTTTTATAAAGCTTAGATTAGAACTGCGTGTACAAAATTGTTATATTGTACAGGAAATACGCCAAGCGGCAGAGTTGCTCGGCTTCCATGAACTCACGAAGCTCACGCAATTCATATTGGACCAGCATCTGCTGTTCGACAAGGTGTTCATGCAGAAGTTTCACATGGTAAGTCTGTACAACACCATTGACATCTTAACAAGTTCGCGGACGTCTAGTGACGTCATGTGTCATGTCATAGGCTAAAGGAACCAAAAAACTACGCAAATGCTATAGCATTCGTGTCCGCAAATGTGTTAACACGTTCGCGGAAGTCTAGTGACGTCATGTGTCATAGGCCAATGGAAATAAAAATTTACGCAAATGCTATAGCATTCGTGTCCGCAAATGTGTTAAGATGACTGACACAAATGGTTGACCAGAAGTGCAGCAGCAAATTTGTCATCTTTATGGCGACATATGACGTAATTAGTAATTCTTATGCACTTTTGAACATTTTCATGGCGCGATGTTTTATTTTTGAGTCACTGTTTAATACATTGTACAAACGATAAAACAAAGAAAAGAGAAAAATGGCTGTGACATACGGACAGGCAGACGAACATGACGAAACTAAGGGTTTCGTTTTAGCCATTTTCTTGACGAAAACATACATTTGCGACGAGAAAACACCTTGCATCTTCGCGCCTTTAATAAATTTGGTGTATACCTACCATACATCGTCTAAATCGTCTTGTATGATGTGATCGTTTCTCAAAAAAGGTGTTTAAAAGTTCCCCATTTTCAATATTTATTGTAAAGTTTAACGTTTCAGTATAAGTGTTAACGTAAGTAATGGCAAGTACGAAAAATGTACGGAAGTTTTTACAAAAAAAAACTTATTAAGATCAAAAAGCTCGCATTTCTGAGTATTCACAACAAGTGTGCTTTTTCTAAAGCAGGTAATACTCATAATGTTTTTTTTTTCAGCCAATACCACAACGGCTGCGAGAAATGTACGTTGAGCGCAACCTGTTCACGGACATTACCTTCGACCTGGACGACGGTAT